>NC_092053.1:29939631-30239631 GCF_003086295.3 Arachis hypogaea | reverse complement strand
ATCTCCCGCTTGCTTTTATAGCCACAAAGAGCTCTAAGCTGACCATCTGTTTCAAGCAAAGCATATTCAAGTGAGCTAATTAAGCTTAGAGATGAGAGATTTACCCACTTGAATGAAGGGATGGATGGTGATGGCTTTGGGGAAGAGGTCTCCAGCAACTGTGGTAAGGTGATTTCCAGCTCCATTCTCTTGGGTTCTTCCTTGACAACTTCCACCTCCTTGTAAGCTTCTTCAATTTCAACCTCTTCCTCTTGGTGGCTTTCTTCCAATTCAATCTCCTCTTCACTGCTTTCCAAGGGCATGGGAGGTTGTGCTTCTTCTTCTTGAATCTCCATCTCTTGATCGACCTCTTCCAATTCCTTAACCATAACATGCCTTGGAGGTTGTACACCCTCCTCAACATCAAATGCAACCGTCTTGGAAGGAGGCTCTATGTCTTGACTTTTCCATGGAGGTTCAGCATTTCCCAGTTCTTCAACCATTTCTTCCTCTGCAACTCTTATGGCTTCCTCCACTTGTTCCAATACAAAGCCATGTTCCACATTGTCCACCAAAATTTCTAGTGTCTCCTTCATACTACGCTCTTCTTTTGATTCTCCACATGCAGCCATGGGAGTACTTTGAGTGCTCAGATGTCGGAAAGCTATTATATTTACTACCTCGGTTAAGGCAGTAGTGAGTTCCAGTACACTCCTTTGCATCTTCGCTTGCCCTTGAAGAATAACACAAAGTCTGTCATCCATTGGAGGTTGGGGTGGAGATGATGGTTTATTGGTTGGGAAAGAGGGTTCATAATAGGGAGGTGGTTCTTCTTGATAAGGATATGAAGATGGTGAATATTGAGGTGGTAATTCATGAGAGTAGTTGTGTTGGAATGGGGGTGGTTCTTTGTATGGTTCATTTGGCTCATGAGGTGGTTGGTATGGTGGATACGGGTTAGGGTCATATGGAGGTGAATGGTGGTAGTTGGCTTGTGAGTGTGGTGGTTCAAAGTTGTGTTGAGGAGGTTCATAGGCATATGACGGGGGTCCATCATATCTATCATCTTGGTATGCCCCCTGGAATGGCTCTTGACTATAGTAATTTGGTGGATGTTGGTTGTTACGGAAGGGTCCACCATAACTATTGTCTTGGCATGCGTCGTGGAATGGTCTTTGTCTGTGGTACTGTGGAACGTGTTGTTGCCGGAAGGGTTGATCAGATCCTTGTGGCTCCTTCCATCTCTGATTATTTTGACCTTGATGCATGTTCCTGTTATAATTTCCATTCCTTGCAACAACATTGGAACCAAACACAAAGCGAGAGGGGTGAGAACTCATAATAGTAATTAAAAACGAAAATAAAAAAAATTTAAATTAAAAGGTTATTTAAATTTTGAATTTGAAAATTAAATTTTGAAATTTGAATTTTAAATATTTGAAATTTGAAATTTTGAAATTTTAAATTTTAAATTTTTGAAATTTGAATTTTGAAAATTGAAATTTGAATTTAAAATATTTTTTAATTTGAATTTTGGAAATTGAAATTTAAAATTTGAAATTTGAGTTTTAAATTTTGAATTTTTGAATTTAATGAGGAAAGAGAAAAACAATAAAATGACACCAAACTTAAAATTTTTAGATCAAAACGAAGAAAACAATTAAGAACAACTTGAAGGTCAAGATGAACACGAAGAACAACTTGAAGATCAAGATGAACACCAAGAAAAAATTTTTGAAAAAATTTTTTTATAACTAAATAAAAATCAATAACCTCTTAATTTACGAAAGAGCAAAAATAAAAAATAAAAATAAAAACAAATAAACAAGCAAAAAGCAAATATTTACAATAACCAATAATAAGGTACACGTTTGCAATTCCCCGGCAACGGCGCCATTTTGAAAGAGCAAAATTCTCACGCGATTTAGAATTTTTCTAAAAATAAATTTCCGTTATAAGTATAGCTTCTAGACCGACAAGAATTCCTTCTTTACAAAAGTTTTGTTTGTCACCTAAGCAAACCCAATAAAATTGATAACCGAGTATTTAAACCTCGGGTCGTCTTCTCAAGGAATTGCAGGGAGGTATGACTTATTATTAGTTATGAAAAAGGTAGAATTTTGGGTTTTTAATGTATAAGATAAAAAGCAAGAATAGTAAATAGCAAGAAAGTAAATTGTAAGGAATTAATTTAAATAAATAATAAAACTCTTGGCAAGGTATAAGAAGTTAAGAACTGGAAGTCCTATCCTAGTTATCCTTATCAATTGTGATGAGAATTGGATTTTTCTCCCACTTTGTTAACCTCTAACTATGAAAGAAAGTTAAGTGGATGAATTAATTTTGATTCCTCAGGTCCTAGTCTTTCCTTGGGAAAGGCTAGAGTTATTGGAACTCGAATTAATTCTTGAAGAATTCTAATTTTCAATCAACAATGAGTTTGATAACTCAAGTGTCTCCAATGACTCAACCAAAGCCAAAAAGGAAAATTCTAAATTAAATTAAAAGCATTCATAAATTTGAAACACATCAAATTACGTCTAAACATAAATTCAACTCTAACATGGAAAGGTTCATAAGTCAATTGGGCAACATAAATCAAATACAAATAAAAGTATTAGAGTAAATAAAAGTAGAAAATAAATATTGAAGGAACATAGAACCTAGAATGAAGAGATCATAGCTTAAACATAATAAAAATCCTAAATCCTAATCCTAAGAGAGAGGAGAGAACCTCTCTCTAAAAACTACATCTAAATCCTAAAATTGTGTATTATGAGTTGATTATTCTGAATGAATGGATTCCTTTACATTATAGCCTCTAATCTGTGTTTTTTGGGCCGTAAACTGGGTTGAAAACAGCCCAGAAATCGCTGGAGAAGAAATCTGCCACGCTGATTTTTGCCACTGCAATGCGTCTGTGTGGAGCACGCATTCGTGTCGCCTAGCTTCAGGGAAACTATGGCACATTATATATCAAATCGAAGCCCCAGATGTTAGCTTTCCAACGCAACTGAAACCGCATCTTTTGGACCTCTGTAGCTAAAGTTATAGCCGTTTGAGTGCAAAGAGGTCAGGCTGGACAGCTTAGCAATTTCTCCAACTTCTTGTATTCCTTCCACTTTTGCATGCTTCCTTTCCATCCTCTGAGCTATTCCTGCCCTATAATCTCTGAAATCACTTAAAAACATATCAAGGCATCTAATGGTAATAAGAGAGGATCAAACATAGGGAACTTAAGGCCAAAGAAGCATGTTTTCAATCAAAGCACATAATTAGGAAGGCTAATGTAAAACCATGCAAATAGTATGAATAAGTGGGTAAAGAGTTGATAAAAACCACTCAATTGAGCACAAGATAAACCATAAAATAGTGGTTTATCAATTGCTCTTCCAATCCCAGTTGTTGGTGTAACCCTAAGGAATACGTGTTCTCCTACCTCAAACTCTAACGGTTTCCTTCTCTGATCCGCATAACTCTTTTGTCGACTCTGAGCAGTCAAAATCCTTTCTCGTATTCTCTTAATCTTCTCAGTAGTATCTGCTGTTACTTCATGACCCAAAATACTTGCTTCACCAGATTCATACCAACAATGTGGAGACGCACTTCCGTCCATACAAAGGCTCATACGGAGCCATCCCAATGCTCGCATGAAAACTGTTGTTGTATGCAAACTCCACCAATGGCACGTAACGATCCCAACTCCCGGGTTGATCCAACACACATGCTCTTAGCATATCCTCCAACGTCTAAATAGTCCTTTTTGACTGTCTATCGGTTTACGGATGATATGCGGTGCTAAGACATAGCTTCGTACCGAAAGCTCTTTGGAAAGCTCCCCAAAACCTTGAGGTGAATCGGGAATCACGGTCCGATACTATGCTCGACAAAACACCATGCAACCTTACTATCTCCTTGATGTACAATCTCGCCAACTCATCCATAGAACAGTTTACTCGAATAGGCAGAAAATGAGCGGATTTGGTTAAGCGGTCTACGACCACCCAAATCGCATCAAATCCCGACCTAGTCCTTGGTAAACCGGTCACAAAATCCATCGCAATTCCTTCCCACTTCTACTGAGAAATTTCAAGTGGTTGTAGCATTCCTGACGGTTTCTGATGCTCTATCTTCACTTTCTGACAAGTCAAACACTTGGATACTATGGTTGCTACATCACCTTTCATCTCCGGCCACCAGAACATCTTCTTTAAGTCATAATATATCTTAGTGCTTCTGGGATGAATAGAAAACCCACTGTTGTGAGCTTCTAACAATAAATCTTGTCTTAAACTCCCTACATCTGGTATGCAAATCCTTCCCTTGTACCTCCAAAACCCTTCATCATCCTTAGTGAATTCTTCGCGCCTCTTATCACCAACTGGCTGAGCCCTTTGTATTTCTGATTTAAACGTGCTTGAGATTTGTAGCTGGTTCAAACAAGCTCACCCGGCAACTTCACCAATATCCAGCTTAAGATCCACGAACTTATCTACTAGCTCCTCTACCTTAATCCTCATCCAAGCAATTGTTAAAGATTTCCGATTCAGAGCGTCTGCTACTACGTTCGCCTTTCCAGGGTGATAACTCAACTCGAAATCATAATCTTTAAGCAACTCCATCCACCTTCTCTGGCGCATATTAAGCTCCTTCTGATCAAAGATATACTTGAGACTCTTATGATCAGAAAAGATGCTAAACCTTACTCCGTACAAGTGGTGCCTCCAAATCTTCAATGCAAACACAATCACCACTAATTCCAAGTCATGAGTGGGGTAATTCACCTCATGCGGTCTCAGCTGACGCGATGCGTAAGCCACCACGTTCCGGTGTTGCATCAACACGCAACCCAAACCTTCCAAAGAAGTGTCGTAGTACACTTCAAACGGTTCAGGCGGTTCCGGCAAGATCAAAACAGGTGCTAAAGTTAATCTCTGCTTTAACGTTTGAAAACTCTCTTCACACTCTGACGTCCACACGAATGGCACTTCTTTCCTTGTCAACTTTGTCATTGGTAGCGCAATCCGGGAAAATCCTTCGATAAATCTTCGGTAATACCCCGCTAAGCCCAAGAAGCTCCTAACTTCCGTCACAGTCGTCGGTCTTTCCCATTCCATCACCGCTTCTACCTTAGAAGGATCTACAGCTATTCCTCCTTTACTCACCACATGGCCTAAGAACTTTACTTCCTCCTTCCAGAACTCGCACTTTGACAACTTAGCGTACAACTTACGCTCCTTCAAGATTTGCAACACAATTCTCAAGTGCTCCTCATGTTCTTTTACCATCTTAGAGTAAACCAAAATGTCATCTATGAAAACCACCACGTATTTGTCCAAAAAGGGACGAAAGACTCTGTTCATGTAATCCATGAAAACAGCAGGTTCATTCGTTAACCCAAAGAACATTACCGCAAACTCGTAGTATCCATAGCGTGTCCTAAAAGCAGTCTTAGGGATATCATCTTCCTTCACTCTTATCTGATGGTAACCGGATCTCAAATCAATCTTGGAAAACACTCCAGCTCCTTGCAATTGATCCATCAAGTCATCTATCCTTAGCAGCGGGTACTTGTTCTTCACTGTTACTTTATTTAACTGTCGGTAATCCACACACAAATGCATTCCTCCATCCTTCTTCTTTACCAATAAAAATGGCGCTCCCCACGGTGATACACTCAGTCGAATGAACCTCTTATTCAAAAGCTCTTCCAGCTGAGTCTTTAACTCTGCCAGCTCTATCGGAGTCATTCTATATGGCGCAATCGACACTGGTCTGGCTCCCAGCACCAATTCGATTGCAAATTCAATTTCCCTTTGAGGTGGAAACTCCGGGATATCTTCTAGGAACACTTCTGGAAAATCTTTAACCACCGGTATCTGATCTAAGTTCTGGGCATCACCCAACATATTCGCAGCCAACAGAATATAACCTTGACACTCCTCCCTACTACAATGCACCATTACAGAGTTCAGGTAATACCTCGTAGCTACCACTGCCCCATTTTCTCCTTCCGGCATAAACCAAATTGTCCGTTCAAAACAATCCAACAAAACCCGGTTCTTTGACAACCAATCAAACTCCAAAATCATTTCAAGCCCCACCATTGGTAAACAGATCAAATCATGCACAAACTCTCTACCCTCAAGCTTGAAACCTACTTGTCTACAACCTGATCTAGTCATAACTGTCTGATGCGGAGTATGTACATGCAGATCAAAAGGTAACTCTGACACTTTCAAGCCTAATTCCTCAACTATAGCAAACGAAATAAACGAATGCGAAGCTCCAGTATCATATAATGCAACTAAGGATTTATCACCGATTAGACATATACCTCTCATCAATGGATCCGCCTTGGAAGCATCCTTGGCATTTACAGCAAAGACTCGGCCTTGATGCTGACTCTGGCCCGTATTCTAATTCCTCCAACGAGGGCAATCCTTTGCAATGTGGCCAGGCAACCCACACTTGAAGCAACCACCTAAACCAATCTTGCATGAGTCATAAGGGTGAAAACATCCACAATGATTACAAGCTAAATCCGGAGAATCCTTACTCTGATTTCCTCTTCCCCTAGCATACTGAAACTGATTCTGATTGTTCTTTCTGAAGCCCCCTTGGCCTTAAGGCGCATATCCTCCTCTTTTGAAGCTTTGTCCTCTAGGATGGAAATACTTGCCACGCCCCCGACTAGAGCTCCCACCATGAGTGTCCTTAGATGCCGCCATGGTCTTGGCATACTCCTCCACTACTCTAGCCTTATTCACCAAGTCGGAGAAGACACGGATCTCCATAGGAGCCACAGTAGTCATAATGTTGTCCTTCAAACTCCTCTGGTACTTAATGCATCTCCAGCTCTCGTAAGTCTTCGGGTCTCCCTTACACACCCGAGAAAACCTACAAAACTCTTCGAACTTGTTGGTGTACTCAGCCACAGACATGGAACCTTGCTTCAACTGCATTAGCTCAATCTCCTTTGCTTCCCTTGCGGACTCAGGGAAGTATTTCTTATAGAAAGCCGTTTGGAACACCTCCTATGGAATGTCGGCGTTCTGAAGCTGTAGCAAACGACACTCAGCTTGCCACCAGGGTTGGGCCTCTCTCGCTAGCTGATAAGCGGAAAACTCTACATATTGATTAAGAGGAACATGATGCACCTGTAAAGTACGCTCTATAGCCTGGAACCAGTGGTCCGCTTCAGTAAGATTTGTGGATCCACGAAAAGTTGGCGGATGAACCTTGAGAAACGTCGCCAAGGTCATCGGAACTCCTCCTGTGTTATCGTCGTTACCCTCAGCATTATCATTGGCATTCCCTTTGCCATTCCCATTGCCATTTCCGTTCCCGGCCAGTTGGCCCAATCTCTGCATAGCTTACAGAGTTGCAGCAGCATTAGCTTCCACGGTATTAGCGAGATTTGCCATTGCCGCCATGAATTCGGCGTGATTGTCAGCTGGTTGCTCATTCCTACTTTCTCGCGTATGTGTTCGACCTCGCCCGCGAGTAGCCATGTCGGGTTCCTGTCTACACCAAACAATCGATATCAAGGTGATCAGTCTCAATATCAAAAGCCTAGTGCTTCAATTATCCCAAACAGGCACTCACAAACAAGCATGTTATGCAATATCAAACAGATAACCTAATAGCATCAAAGAAAAGACACACAGAGTATGCATTGAAGCACAATCGGTTCATCCCTCAGACTCACGAGGACGAACCGCTCTGATACCACTAAATGTAACACCCTAATTAGCCTAAGCTTTACCTCACGTCGTAAAGCAAAGGTTAACCATAGATTATGACAGTTCTAAAGCTCATACGTATAATATATAGAAGAAATAATATAATCTAGAAGGCCGATGAAAGATATAGCTCAAAAACTAGGATTTGAAAAGCGCAAAAATCGTACTAACGAACTACTAGCTTAAGGCACAAGAAATAGATAAGATATAACAAAATATAAGTATATAATATCATAGGAAACTAGCCTCGACTCGCGGAGTTTAAGCCGGCTAGCCATACCCAAGTATACAGAATCATATAGAAACCTAACAGTTTAAAAACAGCTTATACAAGTTTTTCTCTCATAATACAAGCCTCTAGGCTAAACAAAATACAAAAGAGAGATGTATAAACAGATAAACCAAAAAGACTCCAAAAAAATCCAAGATCCTCCGCTCCTGTCGCCATCCAAAGCAACTCACCGAGGTGGGTTGCGACCTGCATCTGAAAAACACAACAAAGATATAGTATGAGAACCGGAGGTTTTCAGTATGATAACAGTGCCCAGTGATGTAAGATATAAGACCCAGGGACGCCAAAGGCAATCCTAAGCTCCATATCCATCACAAGATTCAAGCTTAAAGCATTCTAAAACAAGTAAGCATAATATAAACTTTATCATAAGTAAACCGGGTGATCTATCTTAAGGGATTTCTATTCTAACCAAACATCGCTGTCCCACAGCCTTCACCAACCTATCCTCCATGCGATCCCATCGCCGCCGCCTTCAGAACCTCCTCAATCCCAGTAGAAAACACAGGTAATATATAATGCAAGTAAAACACAAGTAGACGCATATAAGACAAATAATTCAGATAGCAAATAAGCATGTTATTCAATTAGGCAAGCCATTACAAGTAAACAAGGCATACAAACAGATAGAAAATGCATATGATCAATGCATGTCCTACTGGCTATGATATCACATTGTCGGTTCAACTGCCAACCCGACATATCTCCATGGAGATGTCGCCCTTCGGATTTCTCATATGGAACCCCCGAGATATAGTGCCCGGATCACTATCCAGGTACCGGTGCCTGCTCGCCTATAGGTCCGAAGGGATGCAAGCGGGATACTCTTGCCACAGACCTCACATCTCAACGCAAGCGGGACGAACCACCGCCCTTACGCCGCCGCCGCTACCTCGACAGGCGGGATTCAACCGCCGTCCCTGCCGGATGGATAGCGTCTCATATTCTCAATAAAAACAATATTTCAGTGGTTTTCAGAAAATATTTTCAGTATACAGAGATCCATCATCTCAATCCAAGTCCTCGAATCATCTCAACCACTGTCCATTCATAACTCAATTTCCAATATCAAAGTTCATCATTCCTTATCTCATATATCACTTATCCTCCACCCAACGTCAGATCATTCTCAGCACGCCAGAAACCTAGGCCTCCGTTTTCTAATTTATCACTAAACCATGTACTAGAACCCTTAAGTTACATCCTATATTCTAATACTCAAAACTAGGCCCAAAAGTCTTAAAATGGTGTTTTAGAAGCTTACAACCTTGTTGGGAAGGTAGAATAATTGAAAACAAATAAAATTTTGAGAAACAGGACGTGTGCGGCCGCACAAGGGTCTGTGCGTACGCACACTCCTGAGAGTTTTAAAACGCGTGTGTACGCACAGGGGTGTGCGGACGCACAGGTGTCAATTTTTACAAGGATCTATGCGCTCGCACAACCTATGCCAGCGCCCCCAACAGACCAACCTCCCCAACTTGTGCGTCTGCACAAGTTGAAATTTTTCCTTGGATATGTGCGCGCACAAGTTGTGCTAGCGCCGCGACCAGAACGCACTTTCCTGCCTGTGCGTGCGCACAGATGTGTGCGTCCGCACAGGTCAAAATTTTTGCAGCGTGTGTGTCCGTACGAGTGTGTGCGCCCGCACATATCAGCAAATCTTGAAATCCTGCAAATTTACAGAATTTCAGATTTTTAACACCAACTTTGAAGGATCATAACTTCCTCTACAAAATTCTAATTTTCACAAATTTTATATCGATTTAAAGAGTTTTCAAAGATCTTTAATTATAAATAAATTTCAATCTATTTTGAAAATCAAGGCAAAAGTTATAATCAAGCAAAGTTCACCAAAAACTCCATTTTACCAAAAGTTCACAATTTACCAAATTACTTATTTTCACAACTCAACCCAACCAATACCAAATAGAACCATTCCAAAACTCCATTTCTCATCAACACCTACACTTCATGGCATTTTGCACCATTCTTTCCACATTTTTCTTCACATATTATTCTCAACCTCAATATCACATATATCACATATTCACCAATCAACATTATATCACTATCAATTTTTCTCATCAGCTCAATCATGATTCATATTAATAATCAACAATATTCATTCATCCAATCCATCATATCTCAACTTCATCATTCAATCACAACAACAACATCAATTCATTATACATTATCAACCCAAATAATCATCAACAACATATAAATTTCCAACCCTATCCTATAGGTCACTAGCCTAAGTGTCATGAATATTATATACTACATAGAGGAAACTGAAATCATACCTTGGCCGATTCCCTTTTATGCACCAAAACTCAAATTGATCACCAAATAGCTTTCAATCAAATTCCAGGCTTTCACTTCCACTCTACTAAGCACAAATAAGTTCTAAGAGCTCCCAAAGCTACAATAATCAAACTATATACATATAAATCACCTCAAATCAACCTAGGGTTCCAATTAAACATAAATTTACAAGGGTTTTGTGGCTCTTACCTCCTCCAACAGATTTACTAGCAAGAATCCAAGGCTAAACAAGGATTAGAGCAAACCTAACCACTAAGAATCACAAAAACTCATTTAGGCACAAATCCTAAGTACCCGAAATTTTCAAGAGAAAAACTGGGAAGATTTCGTTATTATCTTGAGGGTTTCTTGGGTGGGTTTTGTAGAGCTCTTCACAAGGAACGCGTAGCCGCAAACGGTGCGGCGATTGGAGCTCTCTAGCTCAAGATATGAGCTTTGGAAGATATGAGTGTGTTTGTTTATGTGTTGTGCTGAAAATGGGTTCACTTAAGTGCTTATATATGTTGGGCTTGGGCCCGGTTCAACCGTTAGCATTTTTTTTAGCCTGTTTGGCCCAACTTCGGGCCAAACCTTTAAAATTAACGCCCGATTTTTCATTCTTAACATTTTTCTAAGGTTTTCACCGGTTTTCACTTTTCTCATGCGGTACCGGGCAGACTTGAACCGGTTCAACCGGTTCAACTGCCGGTTCGTGATTTTTCGCAAAAAGCACATTTTCTGACTCAGAAAAACCTACTGAGTCCAAAAATCACCTTTAAATCCTCAAATTCTCTCTCTAACTTTTTGGTATCTAATTTGGACAATTAATCACTTAATTAACCAATTGATTAGTTGCGGTTCTTACAAATACCATTAGAAACCGACTGTGTTATTTTTTGTTCTCTCTTATTCATTTAAATTGTCTAAATATTTTATACCAGTAATTAATTTATTATCTTTTTTTGCATCGTAAGTTATATCTAATAATTGATACTTGATTTTTACTAATATGTTACGTTTTTTAAGGAATGCATTTTAACTTTTATTTTTTATTTTATAATTTTATATTTTTATTTAATTATGACTGAGTCAACCAAGTGAATCAGTGATCTACCAGTTGAATTAATAATCTAATGATTCAGCCATATGACCGGATTAATTACCGATTCAGTTATAATAACTATACATATTTAGTCTATATAATAATTTTATATCGAATTAGTATTTGAGGCGCAAAATCAAGAAACGGATTGGGCCAAGAAATGTGTTATTACTGAATTGAGATAAATAAAGAGAGAGAAAAGGTTATAGTTCAACATGGATACAAAAACAAAAAAGAAAAACTGATTTGGACCATTGAATATAAATATTTTCTTGTAACTAAATAAATAATCCTTTTTGGGGAATGATTCAATGGTCCTTACATCTTTTTTTCCCCGAAGTTGATGAAAGATTGCCATTCTTTTATGATGTTGGGTACTTGGTTCTTCGGTTCATTCTTCTTCCAAAAACTATCAGGCCTTATAATATCCCATTTATTTAAGCCCAATTATTCTGATAATTTTAAAATAGCATAAGAATATTTTTTTTTTGGGTTAAAATAAAATTAAAATAAACATATTGGATTAGTGACAATATGATGTAAACTCTTTCAACAAAAAAAAATATGATGTAAATTGTTAAAATGAATTACTATTTTGACCCACAAAAAATAAACCAAAAACAAAAGAAATAATATTTGTATTTTTCAAAATTAATTTTAGTTTGACAAAATATACATTTTTGGGATAATAACAAATAATGCATGTATTTAATCCTTTTGTTGGGTCATCCAAAAAGTTATTTAGAAAGTATATATAAAAGAAAATAATAATAAATTGATTTTTGGATTTTTTTTATTTTTTTTAATATTTTGTCAATCATGTAAATATATTAAAAAAATTATTTAAAATAAAATTACCAAATTAAAAAGATAAATATTTTTTAAAATCTTTGAACAGACTTGAAAAAAATTATATTGATATTTATAAATTATGAGATACATGGCATGTTTTAAAATTTGTCAAATTAAAATTATATTTTAAAAATAATTATGAGATACTTGGCATGTTTCAAATTTTGTCAAAAAATTTTCATAATTAAAAATTATAGTGCCAAAATAATTATTGTATAAAGGTTCATTATGCTGTAGAATCTTTGTTATTTCTTTGTTTATTACTTTCGTTGAACAATAATATTGTGGTAGAAATATTTGATATCCTCACTATGCTATTATTTTGTCTATGAAGAAAATTAATTTTTGACAAAATAATTTTTGGAAAAGGAATGATACTTTATATTTAAAAATATTTTAATTTAAAAAAATATATTAAATATTTAGAGATATATTTTAAAAAGTTAGAAATATCAATATAATTTTTTGCAAGTCTGTTTAAAAGGTTAAAAGAACTTATCTTTTTAATTTGGTAATTTTATTTTAAATGATTTTTTTTTATATCTATTGCGCGATTGACAAAATATTAAAAGAAATTAAAAATAGTATAAAGATCAATTTTTCATTGTTTTATATATATATATATATATTCTAAATAAATTTTTAGATGACCCAACAAAAAGCTGAATTAAATACATGTATTATTTGTTATTTATTCCAAATGTGTATTTTTATCAAACTAAAATAAATTTTGAAAAAATAATTTTTTTTGTTCACTTTTTGGGTCAAAATAATAATTGTTAGTGACATGTGTTACTCTATGGTTTGGCCACGCGTAATGGTATGATGATGTGTTTATCGATGATACGTGGTATGCTGATGTAGATGGTTGTGCCATATGTCACAATATTATTTAGCCACATGTCATAACATTATTCGTCCACGTGTCATCTATTATGTCATCATTGTAGATGCACCAAATTAGTCCCTCACTTTACATTAAGTGACTCATTTTAGTCCCTAAAATTGAATATCGAGCACCAAACTAGTCCATTTACTAGTTTTGTATCAATTTTTTAAAAATTCATTAATATTTTGGATGTACTAATTTCAATTCTATTTTTTCGTATATCATTTAAATACAAGTGCTTTTATAAAAATTTTTAAAATTTTAATTTTAATTATATAATTTTTTCTATAATAATTTAACATTGATAAATTTTGTAATATATAAGTATGTTATTATAAAAAAACAATTATACAATTGATTAGACACCGTTTTTTTTTATCACAAAACATGTATTTTTAAACAAAAAATCAAGAATTAAAATACACTTTTTTTTTGGATGATGAAATATACGTTTTCGTTGTGTGTAAATGGGCTAAACTAAAGACACTTCAAGCACCCTCACTGTCATCTCCGATAGAGATGCTTGAAATGTCTTTATGTCAACTTCAGGACGACGGTTAGGAGTATCCGCAAGAGAAAAAATATTTTTATTAAAGCACTTGTATTTAAATGGATTTTTTATTTTAATAAATAAATTAATTATAATAATTATTGAAATAAATAATTTAAAAAATATTTACCAAAATAAATATCTTTCTTATCTCGTTTATATGGTAAACGAGATAATTTTATACGTATTTTGTTTACACTATAAACGAGATATATATATTTATAAATAATTAAATATAATTTTTGAAATTAATAATTTAAATTAGACCAAACTCTTAAAA
The DNA here is from genome assembly GCF_003086295.3 of Arachis hypogaea. Classification (NCBI taxonomy): domain Eukaryota; kingdom Viridiplantae; phylum Streptophyta; class Magnoliopsida; order Fabales; family Fabaceae; genus Arachis; species Arachis hypogaea. Next base: position 30,225,635 of record NC_092053.1, on the reverse strand, counting down.
ATGGAATGTTTTAAGTAATAGGAAAGATGAGCAATTTTAAATAATAGAAAGATAAACAGTCCATTTTAAATAATAGCGTGGAATGTGAACTACCATTTAAAATAAACATGTTAACACGTTTCCTTTAAAAACATATAAGTGCATCGTTAAACTGTCCATTATTAACACGATTACCTTTTTTTTTTTATCGAAGATGGATTAATTCTTATTCATTAATGGGAATCATCCAACCAATCAATCCATCTCCACTGGAATAAAGTTATTTAAATTATATTTCAAATTTTAATGTACTCCCATGCAACGAACCAAAATTTTATATACTCTCATATAACAAACAAAATTTCAAATTTTTATGTAAATCTTAATAAAAAAACCTTCAATGGAAGTAAGTGAATGGAAGAAGTCAACAAGAAGCAATAGTATTAATAATGGGTAGTTATAAAAAAGATAACTATATTAACAGTGGACAGTTTAACGGTGCACTTATGACTTATTTCAACGGTTAGGATCGTGTTAATGTGCTTATTTTAAATATACAGTTCATCTTTCTTATTATTTAAAATGGATTGCTTATCTTCTTTGTTATTTAAAATCGTCCATCTTTTCTATTATTTAAAATGTTCCATTTGTAAGAGTTTGGTCTAATTTAAATCATTAATATTTTTTATTATTTTCAAAAATTATATTTAATTATTTATAAATACATATATTTCGTTTACACATGTATCTCGTTTACGCGGTAATGAAAATTAAAAAACTACACATATCTTGTGTACACTGTAAACGAGATAAGAGAGGAATATTTATTTCGGTAAATATTTTTTAAATTATTTATTTCAGTAATTATTAGAATTAATTTATTTATTAAAATAAAAAATTTGTATTTAAATAACATGTAAAAAAATAGAATCAAAATTAATGCATTTAAAGGTATTGAGAAAAAACTAGTGAATGGACTAATTTGGTGCACAATATTCAATTTTAGGGACTAAAATGAGTCACTTAATGCAAAATGAGAGACTAATTTGGTGCATCTATAATGATGACATAGCGAATGACACGTGGATAAATAATGTTGTGACACGTGGCACAAACAGATACGTGGCCAAATAGCATTGTGACACGTGACACAATTGTTTACATCAATATGCCACGTGTCACCGTTGAATATATCATCATACCATTACACATGACCAAATTATAGAGGGACACGTGTCACTAATAGTCCACCTCATCAAGCCATGTTATCATGTCGTTAATGGAAAATGACTTAGAGATTAATATGGTGTATTTTTGTCAATCTCAAAAATATAATTAGTGTAATTAAAATTTTAGAAACAATTTTAATATAAGATGTGAATTTCAAAGACCATTTTAAAGTTTAACTAGTGTGGTAATATATACGGGTGTCACTCACATAAAAATATATCATTAAAAATATTTAGTCACAAAAAAAAATATCATTAAAACTATTTTCATAAGAGTAAATCATCGGTTACATTATCGATGCGTTGAGATGATTGATGCTTGAGCCTAGTTGGGCGATAAATTGAAAGACGACGAAGGGCATTGATGAATTCCAATACTACATATAAAAGAAAGGATATATAATTTTTGTTCAATTTAATTTGAGCAATGTAGATCACAACCGACAGCATTTATTCCAATACTACAAATAATGCACTCTTAAATCAGCAGGGTTGCCCATTATACACATCGAATTTCATAACCCTTCTCTCCAGCTCCATCCGTCGTGATATTAGTAATAATGAAATCATGAAAAATCAATGGGATTTAGTTTGAGTTCATGCTCCTTTGTTAGTTGATAAAAAAGTTTGATTAGGTTTTTTAAAGAGAAATATTTAATTAATCTGTTATTATATATATTTAATTATTTTATTATATTAAATTTAATTATTTAAAAAACTAATTACTTTATTAAAATCTATAAAATAATATGTACATAAATACACAATCACCAATTTGATAACTGATTTTAACACACAAAAAAAAGACAATTTATTTAAATAAAATGCTTAAAGATCAATTTTAGTCGAATACAACTTTCTGAACTGCAAGATGCAAATGTAACTTTTTACAAATCTATAGAAACTGTTGTTGATAATAGCGGATTAGAGAAATACGTAAATCGCTATTTACGTAGAACAGTGTGTAAGCAGAAATTGTTATAAGTAACGGCGGTGTCTGTGACTTGGTCACTGTAGTGGTTTATGTGCGGTTATATTCATGTTTCCTCCATTACATATGCTTATTATGCTGCTCACCAGATCTTCATTCCGATCATCTTTCTTTATCTGGTGTATAATTTGATCAACGTAAAACTTTATAATGGTTGCTAATGCTTGTTTTGTGGAGGCAAAAATTAACAGCTCTTCCTCTTAAGAAAAATGTATTATTCGCTTGTTGCTGTACCATTTCAGTGTCAACTTACCTGTTATTATTTTTTCATATCCTGTCTTCATATACATGGACATGTGGAGTACTCTTCACTTCTATTCTAGTACTTCAAGTTTTTTTGAATATTCTGGTTATTTTGGTCTAATAACTTTTGAAATAGAAATTTTATGTAATTTTATGTGAACATTTAAAATATATTTTTTTTATAAGTTTACTTAACAAGATCGAATTTTGGTTTGACAGGAGAGTAGTTCTAGCTCAAATAATCTTTTACTTCATTTTGGAGAATTTTGAATTCTACTGGGGCATAGGATATTGAACACAAAATGATTGTACAAGCATGTACACAATGTTCATCATGAGTAAGTATTAATATAGAAAATGCTATTTGTACAATAAAATTCAGTTTTTAATATTATTTAATTATTTTTTAATTAAAATATATTCTTATTTTTTAGATACACATTAGTAATTAAGATTAATTTAAATTTTAAAAATTAAAATTTTTCTAACTTCCTACCCACTTCATAGTTAGTTATTATTTTCTTCTTTTACGTTCCTTCTCTATCTGTAACACGATTTTCTTCTATCTCGTTCTCTTGGACAAGACTACTTCTTTTACATTCTTTACTTATGTTATATTACTTAGTAGTTATAAAGGCTAGGTTCATTGTTTCAAATGAATGAGTTTTAGATGTGTGCAGAAATCAATTTAAAAGATGGGATATTATTTTGGATGTGTTGTGAAAGGTATCAGACTCAAACAAAGAAGAGAAGGGAGAAGAGAGTTTTAGAGAGAAAGGAGAAGAAGAGAGTGATTCTCAAAACTGATTTTGGTAAAGTGAAGCTAACAGCTGGAAGTACAGATTAACATCTAGTTATTTATAGCCAAGGTAATGTGCCAGCTATCACAATGTGGACCACACAATCTGAACAAACTAACTAACCGTTTTACCAAACTAACTAACAGCTTAAGCACTAGAGCTAACAGCTTTGCCAAATTAACAGCTTAAGCACTAACTAACTAGTTCTGTCATGACTCCTGCTCATTGATCTTTCTTCTAATACTCTATCATGACCCCTGCTGTAGCAACTGGTTAGTTTTGTTGTCATATCTATTTGGACTTGTTTTTCTGGTGCTTCACCACTACTGCTCCCTTGTTTTGAAATGTCACAGTGTCCTTCACATTTCTTCTCTTCTTTGTTGAGTCCGATAGTAACACTACTGTTGTTGTATGACTTCAGGTTTTTCACTATCAACTTTGACCGAGACTCTAGAAAGGCAACACTTGGTAATGATTTTGTCAACACATTAGCCAGTTGTACAGTCCCAAGGACATGACTCACCTGAACAACTTTCTTAGTGACATAATCTCTCATAAAGTGAAGATCAGTCTCACAGTGCTTTGATTTTGAATGTAAAATTGGATTCGCAGCCAACATCACAACACTTAGATTATCACAATATATTGATGGAACTGTTGAGAGTTTAGCTCTAAGTTCAACCATGAAATTCTTAATCCAAATTAGCTCAGCAACCAGGTCAGCCATGGCTCTATACTCTGCTTCTGTGCTAGACCTGGCAACAACTCCTTGCTTCTTTGAGCTCCATGAAATCAGATTACCGCCAAGAAAAATACAAAATCCTCCAGTGGACTTTCTGTCATTGGGATCGCCTCCCCAATCCGAATCACTATAGGCTGCAATGTTTTGTACACTCGTCTTGCATAAGTGTAAGCCAAAATTTGATGTGCCATTCACATATCTCAGCACTCTTTTTGCCAGTTTTCAGTGTTGATCCAAAGGGGTTTGCATAAATTGTGAGACTTTGCCAACACAATATGCTAATTCTGGACGTGTGACCGTAAGATACTGCAAACTACCCACAACTGAACGGTAGAGTTTTGGATTGTCAAATACTGAACCCCCAAAGGCAGAAAATTTGACTGAAGATGGTAGAGGGGTGTGGCATGGCTTGCAGTGTTCCATATTAGCCTTCTTGAGTAGATCTTTAACATATTTTTCTTGGGACAACACAAAACCACCAGCACCAGTCTTGGTCACCTGAATTTTAAGAAAGTAATTGCAGTTCTCCCATATCTCTTAGGGAAAATTTGACATTGAGTTGCTGTATTACAAGAGAAATTTCTTCATCAGAATCACCTGTGATGATTATATCATCCACATACACCAAGACAATTAGGTGTGAGTTATTTTTTAACCTAGTGAAAACCAAAACATCAGACTTCATTGCACTAAATTCAAGATATTGCAGGGCTGTAGACAGTTTGTGGTACCAGGCTCTTGGTGCCTGTTTTAAACCATAGAGAGCCTTGGTGAGTTTTCATACCAAGCTGCTATCACCAACCTCATAACCCTTTGGTAGCTTCATGTATACATCTTCGACCAGATCACCGTGTAAAAACGCATTGTTTACGCCAAGCTGTCTAATTTTCTAACCCTTAGATAGGGCCACAGTAAGCACAATTAGAATGGAGGTGGGTTTCACCATTGGACTATATGTTTCAGTAAAGTTAAAGCCTGGCCGTTGTGAGAATCCTTGGGCTACCAACCGAGCTTTGTATTTCTAAAAGCTGCCAACTGAGTTGTACTTAATTCGAAAAAACCCATCTGCTACCTACTGCCTCTCTCCCTTGAAGTAGAGTTACTAATTTTCAGGTCTGATTTTGCATTAGAGCCTTGTATTCAGCATCCATTGCTGCCTTCCACTCTGGATTAGCTAAGGCATCCTTTACTGTCCTTGGTTCAACACTGACTGAGAAAGCTCTTAGCTTGAAATCCCATTCTTGCTCCTTGTGACCATGGGATGAACATTGAGAGAGTTTGGAACTGTATTTGGCTAATCATCTGTCAAAGGGAGGACAATTTTCAGGTCTGAAATAGGAACCTGAATAGGTATGTCTGATGGAGCTGAAGGTAATGGAAAGGGTGAGGCTGAAATGTTGTTGTTAGGAGTATTTGTGATTGGAGTTGGGTGTCTTGGGAGTGTATTATGATGTACAGGTTGGAGGGTGGTTCTTGTTAATAGTGGAATCATTGGGACAGAGTGAGGGCTATGATCATGAGGGGAGGATGAACCTTGGAGTGTTGAGGGTGAAATGAGCCCATTCTTGAAGGGAAACTGCTCCTCATCAAATACCACATTGCTAGAGATTACCACCTTTCCTTGGGCAGTGAAACATTTGTAGCCTTTATGAATTGTGCTATAACCAAGAAAGACAGATGTTGCTGACCTGAGCTCCAATTTGTTCCTATTATATGGCCTCAAGTGTGGAAAACACAGGCAGCCGAAAACCTTTAGGGATGCATAATCAACCTTATTACCAAATAACTTCTCAAAGGGTGACTAATCCTTCAAGACTGGAGTTGTCAATTGATTTATCAAGTGTATTGCTGTCATGAATGCATCTCTCCAAAATTTGATGGGCATTCCATCTCCTGCTAGCATTGCTAAGCCTTTCTCAACTACATGCCAGTGCTTTCTCTCAACGCTGCCATTTTGCTAATGCTCATATGGACATGAGAATCTATGTATGTATAACATTTTGTACCTGTAAATCCTTAGCCAAGCTCACATATTCAGCAGCATTGTCAGACTGAAGCATCTTGATTTTACTGTTTAAATGCAATTCAACTATGTGTTGAAAACATTTAAAAACTGATTTGAGTTGCGAACATGTCTTAATAAGGTACAGCCATGTGTATTTACTGTAAGTGTCAACAAAGTTAACAAAATAAAAGTTTTCATTCACCTCAAGCACAGGGGCAGGACCCCAAATGTGTGTGTAGACTAGTTGCAATGGAGCAATGTACAAGGTGTTTGAAGGAAGGTAAGGAAGACTGTGAGATTTTTCAAGACAGCATGAAGCACAAAGATTTTTATTCACAGAAGCTGGAATATTACAAGATTTTAAGACAGAACAAATAACATTATTTTCAGGATGGCCTAATCTATTATGCCACAAAACAAATTAATCAACAGGAGACACAGCTGAGATAAGAGCAGCTAGGTTATTTGATGGAATAAAATTGAGAAATTTGTACATCCCTCTTTCAACCTTTTCATGTATGACAACCTCTTTAGTTCCTTGAGATATCACACAGCAACCATTAGAGTAGAATTCAAAAAAGACATCATTATCACAGCAGAATTTGCACACACTTAGCAAATTCTTTGTTATGTCAGGAACATGCAGTAGTCTATGTAGCAATAATTCTTTGTTACTTAAATCAGTTTTAAAATAGGAGTTTCCAACAAGGTTAATGTGAAAACCTGATCCATTCCCTACAATTACTTGATTTGTGCCTTCATAATTTTCTTTTTCAATCAGATTTCCTTGATCAGAAGTCATGTGATGTGTTGCACCCCGAATTTGGATACCAACTCTGATCTTGAAGTGTTGCAAGTGTAGCAAATATATTGCTCAAATTTGCTTGTGGTTCTTGTATGGTTTGCAAACTGTACCCTCTATATTGAGTTCTTAAATTTTCTCCTCTGTCATATCTATACTAACACGTCTTGGCAGTGTGTCCAATTTTGTCACACACTTGGCAGATAGGTCTATCACTATTGAACACTCTTGAGTCACTGTACTGCTGTTGCTTGTCATTACTCACAAATCTTGATCCTTCGTTGCTAGTGAATCTTGATCCATCAATATTTTCAAATCTTGAATTGTTTCTTGTGAACCTTGGATTATTGTAGGACTGAGCTTCAAATCTGGAATTATTTCCACCAAACTGTCCATTTCTCATTGATCTGTCACCACCTCTTCCTCTAGAATCACCTCTAAAACCGCCTCTGAATCCTCCTCTCATATTATAATTTTGAGAGTAATATTGAGAGTAACCTCGTCCACTTTGTGCCACATTTGCCTGTATGAATGATTCTGGTTTTCTAAACCTCTCCAGCATACTTTCATGAGTTAACAGCAAAGCCTCCAGTTCTCCAACTGAAATACTCACTAGTCTTGCAACTATAGAGGTAATCACCGGTCCATATTCTTCAGTTAATCCATTCAAGATAGCATTAACGTAATCATTTTCACGCATTGGTTCTCCTACTGAACCTAGGGTATCAATAATTCCTTTTAGGGCTAAGACATATTCACTAACTGAAGCGCCTATCTTAATACTGCTTAATTTGTTTTTCAATTGCATTATCTTTCCTCTAATCTGCGAAGAGAAATGATCTTATAACCTTTTTCAGACTTCATACGAATAAACGCATCCTACCATTCGAGTAGTGAAAGCCTTGGTCATCAAAGCAAGCAGCCACGACTTCAATAGTGCGTCTTGTCTTTTCCAGATTGCAAATTCTGGAGTTACTCGTCATGATCCATCAAACCTCAGTGGAATTTCCTCTCCTGTGATATGGTGAAGCAAGTCATGACCTTCAATCGTTGATTCTGCTTGATCCTTCCATTGTAAGAAATTATCATCGTCGAGCTTCATAGAAATTGGTAAAGAAGTAAAATTTGGAGTAACGGTTGATTGATTCATTGTGTTTCCAGCTTGTGGATTGTGGTCTTCTGCCATTGAATTGAGCAGAGAGAGAGCTCTGATACCATGAAAGGTATCAGACTCAAACAAAGAAGAGAAGGGAGAAGAGAGTTTCAGAGAAAAAGGAGAAGAAGAAAGTGATTCTCAAAACTGATTTTGGTAAAGTGAAGCTAACAATTGGAAGTACAGATTAACATCTAATTATTTATAGCTAGGATAATGTGCCGGCTATCACAATGTGGACCACACAATCTAAACAAACTAGCTAACCATTTTGCCAAACTAACTAACAGCTTATGCAGTAGAGCTAACAGCTTTGCCAAATTAACATCTTATGCACTAACTAACTAGTTCTGTCATGTTGCAAGTCAATCTAGTTAGCGTTTGAAAAAAAATTTACCTGCTATAACCAAGTGTGATTTATGCACAATGAATGAATAATTAACAAGTTAGACACACTGTACAAACAAGCAAAAATACTGTATATAGAATAACCAATTATAATATTACACATACAAAATTATACGTTTACACAACTCAAATCACAAGCTTGTACACCAAATAACTAATAGTCAACAAAAATTACCATTAAAAACAAATTAATTCTCAACACAAGTATGAAAATAGAACAACTAGGCAGCAGTAAAACTCATATAATATTCCCTTGCAGACAACTAAAACTCACGTAAACACATTTAAAATACAGAAATTGCACATGCAAAAATAATTTAACTTTGTAATATATATGAGAATATCTTCAGGTCATTTTAATCGATTTTTAATTATAAAAAAAAGAATATTATATAGAATAATAAGAAAAGCAATGGTGTCAGAGAATGCACAAAAAAAAACTCTATAAATAGAGACTCATCCAAACCTTAGGTATGTTTTCGACGCGGACGAACGGCGACGCTGATGCGGACGAATGGCGACGGCGTCAGGGATGAGCGCCGAGGAGGAAGGTGGCATGGATGAACGGTGGTAGAGGATGACGAACCACGGATAGTGTGCGCCTCTGGGTTTATAATGTGTCATGAATGTGATTGCTCTGCTTCTTTCAAGGTTTTGTATGGTATTAGTTAATAATTAGATGGTTTAAGGTTTATTTTAGAATTTTAAAATCAAAATTTTGAATTTTAATTAATTTGATTTTTGGATGTGTATTTAAATTGTAATATATTAATAATTAAATATATTTAATCTGAAACAGAAATTTAAAATTTAAAATTTAAAATTTAAATTTTAGTTTTATTTAGTTTGTATTTTGGATGTGTATTTAATTTTAAAAAGACACTAAATCTATTCATAATTTTTAAATGTGTTTGTTTTACTTTTTTTTTTAAATTATTGTAATAAAATGGTGAATATTGTACCATTTTTAAAGGATACTTAGTTGAATTGAATTAATATTATGTGTATTCTGCTGTATTGGCTGATTATTTTTCCTTATCTGTGAATTATTTTAGCCTATTACTTAAACTATCAAGGTGTTTCACTATGTTGTGAAGGTATGCTATACCATTTGAATATACTTCTGAATATGCTCATCTGACAGAAATACTTTTCCTTGGATTTGTTACTATTGTTGGTCCTGCTATTACTGGACCTCATTTGATAACTCTTTGACTATGAATGGTTCTTAGAATCCTTCGGACAGTTGAGGTATATTGTAGTTACCATTTTCCATAGGGTCCTTTCAATTTCTTGCCATTGTACGGGAAGTGAGTGTCATGTTCCTTCTTCACTTAACATAACCATTTTTTCTGGTATATTTAGTTAATGCGCTTGTTAAAACCTTGCTTCTTCACGACTATCATCATCGGTTGTTGTACACCAAATTCAGAAACTATTCATCAACATTCACTTATATGGACGGGTAAGTTTTCAACTTGTTCTTTAAGGTAGTGTTTGTTTTGAGGTACTGAGACAAAAGAGACTGAGATTTAGTATCATGTTTGTTGGCTCAGAGACTGGTACTAAAATTTCTGTTTCTGTTTCCAAAATTTTAGTATTTTAGTACCTCTAAAAAGTAGGGACACAAGGGACTGAAATTTTTAGAGACGGAAACTGAAACTTTAATAACATTTTATACTTAAAATACCCTCATTTCAATTAACTAATTCCAATTTTACCCTTTGTACAAATTAAATTAGAGCTTCATTCTTGTTTCAATTTTTATCTTTCAATTTATACCAAACAGAATATTGAAATTTATTTCAATCTCTATATCTGAGTCTCTAGCTCTTAATCTCAGTCTTTCAGTCTTTGTCTCTCTATCAGACGCTACCTAAATGTATTGGTATTGTTGTTTAGAATATAAGATGACTAGACCAAGACTTGTTAATGCCTTGGATATTCCATTTTTTATTGAATGTGACATTTTTTCCACCATAATAGAATATTTGGGACTGATATAGGGTACAACATCTAAGAGTGCAAAAATTGAATTCAGCAATAAACAAAAGAAAAAATGATGGAGCAAATTCTTAGGAACCTTGTAGAAATTAGAATTTTAAATTCTCATTCTAAAAAAAATGGTACAGTAACAAGCGAGAGAAAAGGCTGTTAATTTTTGTCTGCATGAAAACAAACATTAGTAATAATTATAAATTTTCACGTTGATAAGACTGTGCACCAAATAAAGGAAGATGACTAGGATAGAGATCTAGTGAGTAGCATATCAAGCATATGCAATAGAGAAAATAGGAATATGACCACACATAAATTGTTACTGCCTGTGGTAGTTTATGACCAAATCCAATTGTACAGAAACTGCTGCTACATATAGCAGTTTCTGCTTGTACACTGCTCCACGCAAATCGTGGCTTACAATCATGATTTATGTATTTCTCTAATCCGTTACTAGATTTGTAAAAAGTTACATTTACGGCTTGTGATTTAAAAAGTTATATTATGATAAAATTGATCTTTAAACATTTTATTTAAGTGAATTTATTATGTATTTTTTTATTTAACTAAAAAATGTATAATTTAAAACAATTTATGTATTATGTAACTAAAATTTTAATGTTTTATTATAAAAATTTATGTTTTTTTATTAAAAAGTATACATTTTAAAATATTTTATGTATTATGCAATTAAAGTTTATGTACCTTTTAACAAAAATATCTATTTTATATATTTTTTAAATTTTTTCTTCTCTTTTTTTCTTTTTTTATTTTTTTTATAGTTCTTCTTAGTTCATTCTTTTAAAGTAAATAAAAATAAGAAAAAAAATTAGCACAACATAACATAAAAAAATGTAACAGTAACAACAATAATAATAGAAAAAAAGATAAAAACATGTAAAAAAAAAAATACATAATAACTGATATGTACACATTGTGTGAATAATTTTTACTAGATTTAGATTAATTTAATTAGATTTATTTACTATATATATATATATATATAATAGCTTATGACTATCTAAAAATTTCTAGTAAAATAATTTTCTCTTTTGATTAAGTTTAACTAAAATTCTCCTTAATCCTGTCATAATAAAATACCAGTTATTTCAGTCAATTTTGTATAAAATTAAAATATTTTTATAAAAAATAAAATATCTTTATTTATAGTAAAAAGTAAGACTCTAATATTAATAAACGTATTATGTTATATTTTTTTTTTTGTTAATAAAGCAAGTCTTTGATCATTATTAGAATTTTTCTTTTGTATGTTTTTAAATTATTTAAAAATATTTTTGTTAATAATAAAATAAAATTTATTAATGTCAAAATAATTCGAATATATTTTTTGTAGTTTATCCTTTATCTAATTAATATATTAAAATTTAAATTCTATTTATTCGTATATAACATAATATATTGTTTTATTTATTAACAAACAATAAATAATAATCAATTTAATCCTTAATCTTTTCAATGTGAATTATATTGGTAATCTTTTTTCTCATTTTCTTTTTTATTTTACTATCGTGCGTAGTCGATCCCTTTTTCATTCTCATCTTATTTCCTAGTTAAATGCATGCCGAAGTCCACATCTACACCATGTTAACTATAGTGAGATAGAAATTGTAAAAAGTGGCTAACATAGCACAAAAAACAGAACTAATTCAAAAATAAAATTTCAGAGATTATAATAAATCAATTTTTTTTTTTTTTGAGAAAAGAAAAAATTTGTGATGAAAACATCCTTTGCATCCTAACAAGATACAAACACGAATGCAAACAAGACGTTACGTGAGTGCTACACGTAGGGTGTGCACGCGCCTTCATTTCACAAACCCTTCTCCATTCACCACTCCCTCTTTCCTTCCCTCATCATCATTATATATTCATATTTTCCCCCAAAAATCAATCATTATTAACAACCACCACACTTGTCGCGCACCATTTCCACAATGACCCCTTTGGCCTTCTCTCAATTCTATGAAAAATGGTTTGATCTTCTCCATCACCTTGTCAATGAGCTCTCCGACTTTGCTTCTTCCATCGCCAACTCCAAGGAAGAGTATATTTCTCCCTTGGTAGTGGCGAAGCAGGAAGAGAAGTTGGCCCAACTGATTGGCAAAGTGATGTTGCACCATGAGGAGTACTTCAGGGCGAAGTCACTCATCACGGAGAATGACCCCTTAAGCGTGGTGGCTTCTCCGTGGGCCACCACACTTGAGAGGTCTCTTAATTGGGTCACTGGGTGGAGACCTACTACGGCTTTTCACCTGGTGTACACGGAATCCTCTGTGTTGTTTGAGTCCCACATCGGAGATATTCTCCGTGGTGTGAATACCGGCGACCTTGGTGACCTTTCTCCAACGCAGTTCCGGCGAGTCAGTGAGTTGCAATGTGACACTGTAAACGTCTCTCATGCCACCTTTTTTCTGCAATTCTTGCATTAACTACGTGCACACTAAAATAGCCAACAAAGTCAGTCATCCAAATAAAATATATATTAAAAATAAATATAAATTAAAAATAAATTAAATTTTATATATATATATATATATATATATATATATATATATATATATATATTGTTGATTTTAGTGTCAGATTTAAGTACACAAATAATATTTTTATTTTTTTATGCACTGCATGTTAGTTTTAGATCAATTTAATTTGATGCATATGTATATTGTTGATGCTTGATCCATAATTTATCTATGCGGTTCTGGAAAATGCAGGCAGTGCTGCTGTGTTGTTATTAGTTATTATTATAGATTTATTATAATTAATTGAAAATTATATGGGTTGTGGATAAGGTAAAAATAGTTTACATTCATTAACGTAATTAAAACTGTATCTCTTTGTTAAATTTTGAAAGCATGCATGTGAGATATTATAGTTTTCTCATTATCAATAAATATAATGGTTTTCCTTTCCATCATTTAATGTATGTTCACATTTCTCTGTAGCTCTCTTAACAATTTTTTATTGCATGTAATTATCCCAGAAGTATCATCATGAAAGAAGGGAAAAGGAATAATTTTATAATTATTTTATTTTGGGTGAGACAATATCGTGCTATGATAATTATTTTATTTTGGGTGAGATATTATTTTAGCTGGGTGTTATGAATACATTTTTATAACAATAATGTGCATACTGCATAGTTTTCTTTTGAAAAAAAAAAAACACCCCTCCTCCCCCTAAAATGTTCAATTTTGTTCTCATAAACTAAGAGGAGAGTATACATGACCTTACTTCGAAAGGGCAATGTTCAATAACCCTCTTTTTAGAGGTGTTAAGAAAATATCATAAATAAAAAAAAATGTTAGGATGTTGCTTCAAATTTATGATAAAAATAAGGATAAAGTACTGAGAGTTTGGGTTTTTAATAACTGTAAATAAAAAAATGTTTTTTTATTCGTTTATTTTGATTTATGGTACATGGATTTGTGAAAATTGACTCGTCATTTCAAAAAGTTATTTATTTATAATTTTTCATATTTCTTTATTAAAATATTAAAAAAATTGTCACTTTCAATAATAATGATAATAAAAATTAAGTTCTTGGCATTCTATATTTCTTGAAAACATGTTTTTTGGGCCGAATTTCAACCGTTTGGAAACAATTCTCTTTTATTATATTTATTTTTCTAATTTAAGAATCCTACAAGCCAAAAATATGTTAAATATTATTTATTTTACAACATATTTAGTATTAGTTTTGTTTGTTTTTTTGTATATGTACGATATTATCAAAGGAGGGAAAAAAATATCATTCTTAGATGTAATTTATTTGAATTAGCCCTCCAGTATATCTCAATATTTTTTTCCTTTTAAACTTTAGTTAAGATATTTTGATTAGTTGTTTAATTTTAAAATGTGGAAAAAGGGTTAAATCACCTAGGTTAGACATCCAATACATATAATGCTCCCGGCCATTCACTAGGTTCTGAAACATTGAATGAAGAATGAAACATTTATTTACAGTTTTTGATTGTATTTCATATTGCATGTTTCATTTTTCTTTCACATTAAGGAATTAATTAAAAAAGAGAGTCTAGAAGCCAAGTCTATATAACAACTATAATTGTTTTCATAATTTATTATTACGGTTGCTAACAAGTAGAACAGTTTGGTAAAAATCATTAATTGAAGAAGTGTTCGAAAATTTAAATTTAATATATATATATTTTTTACTACTTTTTGTGTTAATTTACACAACTAATATATATTTTTTTAAACAAATTTAAAAAACAGGTGAAGGAAGAGAATCAAATAACAGATGAGCTTTCAGATTGGCAAGACACTGCGAGTGACTTGATGGGACCACGCGCCGAGAGCAAAGAGAGGATCGAACGGCTGGTATGCATCATCAAGAAAGCGGATGATCTACGGCTCAGAACGATGCGCAGCGTGGTTAGCTTGCTGTTGCCGCAGCAGGCGATTGAGTTCCTCATAGCGTCTGCAGAGATGCTCGTGGGAATCCGCGGGTGGGGATCGAATCACGACCGTCCATGTGGCAGATAAAAAGCCCAATGGATTCTATATCCTAACCTCTAATTTCTGTGTTACCGCTCGCATCAATTAAGTTTCTACTCGAATATGTTAGTACATTAAAAAAATTAATAAATATTTCTATTTATATTTAGATATATTAATTTTTTAATATGTTATTTGTCTAAAGAAATATTTAATTCATATCGGATAAAACATTAATCTAAGGGTGTTAGAACTGTAAATATGTCTTAGGAGGGTATTATATATAATTATAATTATTATAAATTAAATTTTGAAACAACTGATGAATTTTATAAAAATATATAATTTAATATATTTAATTAAATTATTATTTAATAATTTTTAATTATTAATTTTAAAAACCAATGGTATTCAGGTAACTTTGCAAGAAAGGAAAAGGAACGTAGTACGTGTCTGTAGTAGAACGTCATGCAGCATGCAGAGTGACACTTTGCGAAATTCCGTCGCCTTTTAATTCAAATCTGTGTGCGCTCTTCACCATGTCCACAATGACCTGTTGAACAGTGTGTTATATTTTTTTATTTTTATAATAGAAAACCTATCTAGATAATTTACATTTTCCTCATTTCTATTTTTATTTAGTGGATCGATGCTGTGCTAAGAGCATTATCTTGAGGGAGCCACCAACTCAGAGGAATTGAAGTTCACACATTAAAATAGAAAAATACAATTTTAAGGACTAAGGAGTTCAAATAGATACCGCAAACGATAACACATTCTTTGAATTGAGGGAATATGAAGGAAAAGAAAATAGCAGGAGAAAAAATAAATAAAAAAATAAAAATTTTTTCTTGTTTAGATAAGAAAAGAAAATAGGGTGGAAAGAGAAAAATAATGTGGAGTTTATTAAAATATTTTTATCTCAAAAATAAGGTGAAAATAAGAGAAATGTGACAAACACTCATAAAATTACACATTTATTTTTTATTATTATAAATTATAATTTATATATTATTTTTATTTTTTTATTATTAATAAATTATAATTTATATATAATATAAATAAAAGTATTAATATAAATTTATACTATTATATTTTTTTTATCTAAATAATTTTTTTTTATTTTTTCTATTCATTTTTTTATTCAAACAACATATAAATTATTTTATTTTTTTTCTGTTTTTTTTTTATATCCAAACAAAGCCTAATAGTGTTATACAGAAATAATATATAATGAAATAAAAAAAATGATGTAGAACAATTAACTTGTATAAAAGAAACGGGCAAATTAAAGAAAATATTCATGAGCGTTCTATCGGACTTTTCAGTTCGGCCCGAAAGCTTTCACAAAAAATAATTGGGCTACGTACCCAAAACACTCAAGGGCGAGCATCATCTATTGATGTGTGTACTCTGAAGTCTGAATGGATAAAAAATAAAAAATACAAGTTTCTTTAAATACCAACAGGAAAAAATGTTTCCTTGATTAGTGATCTTAAGTTGAATCTTGAGTTGTTTCGGGTCGACTCGGTTTCTGGTCCTGTCCATGACAAAAAAACGTTAATTCTTGATAAAATAATAAAATAAAAAATTAATTACGAATTTATTATTTTTGTCACATATGAGATTTACTCTTTTAATTTAAGAGTAACTATATTTTTATTTTTTATTTTACTAACTTTTTTAATTTTAAAAAATTTGATTATTTAAAATAATTTGTTTTGATTTTCTTATAGTATTTCTTAATTTAGTAGATCGAAAATTAATCCATCACGGATTGGAATTAAGAGTTTGTCATTGATCAATGAATTATGTATATATGAGCTGTGATTTGAATTTTTTATATTTGTTTAAATTGACAAATAGATTAATCATTTGATCAATTTAATATTTTTGAATTGGATGGGAGGCTTCTCCCTTGGGCTCCTTTAGTCCTTTCTCAGACTTTGGGTTGGATAAATCAGATTTGAAATAACAAACTCGAATAGTTGCATTTTAATCGTTAAGAAAAAAAAGGAAAAAAGAATGATATATGCATTGGATATTTTGATATACGTGCACCACTTACTTATGGGTGATGGTGTGTTGATATGTGCATCACAGAATGACAGAATCATGCATATCCCTAGATTCAACAATCATAATCTAAGATGCCACTGGGGCTAGTGCTTTTTGTTTCTTTGAATTTGTAATAAAATTGTTGCTAATTAATTAGCTAAGAGGTATTTAATGTGCTCACCTTCATTTGTTTTCATGTAGGTGTACCTATGGTTGACATACGAAATTGTTTATATGTTCAGTTGTGAATTTACAGGAGGAAAGCCAGATGAATTATTAAAAGGGGATAAAAAATATTTACACAATAAAATAAAATAAGATTAAAATAAAATTAAAAAAAAAATAAATTAAAATTTATATTTACTTTACATATAAAAAATTAAAATTAGAGGAGGATATCTTAAAAATTAAATATAAATTTTAAATTTTAAATATCACTAAACAATTGTAACTAACTCCTCTTTATAGTCAGGAGAGGATATCTTATACTACACACTTTATTTTTTAACTTGTTACAAAATTTTTCATTTAGGTGGGTTTTTTCTTATTGTGGGTCGGTCTAGTTCCTTCATTCTGAAGTGACTCATTTCTATTATCTGCTTCATTTTCTTCTAGATCAGTGTTTTCTTGTTCAACTATCCCAGTATCATTTGGACCCAAGGTTTGAGAGCTATCAACTATTCTCCCCTCCAACACGACCTTATCCTCAAGGTCTACTTCAGGAAATAACTTCTATAACTCATAAAAGTCTTTCCAAGTAGTTTCATCACGTGTGGCGTCCTTCCAACCTACCAATACTTGCAAGCAATTTTCTTCTAGAGTTTTTGTGATGCGGCGGCCCAGCAGTGCAATAGGACGTGGCTATAAGGATGGTGGCAGGTTGGGCAATGCTGGTGGTTCAACGGGCGGAACGCCGTGGAATGACTTCAAGACTGAAACATGGAACATAAGATGAAGGGCACTTGATGAATGCAGCTGCAAACGATAAGCTACCACTCCAAGCTTTTGAATTATTTGGTAAGGCCCATAGAATCGCTTCTGAAATTTGTTGTAGCTGTGTTGAGTGAGAGAAGTCTGCCAATATGGCTTGATTTTAGCAAAATCTAATCACCCACATCAATTATTTCTCACGGCGGTGTAAATCTTTCTGTTTTTTCATCTTCTCTTGTGCTTGTTGTAATGAATATCAAAGTTTTCGGTGTAGAGCATTCTGAACTCGAAAAAATTCATCCACTATAATCACTGGTGTGAAGCCCAAAAGGTACCCGAGTAAGGTGCACATAATGTCTCGTGTGGGGACATAAATAGGGAAGAGTGGTAGGAGCTATTATAACAGAGTTCTACCCATGCCAAATAAGAGGACCATTGTTGGGGGTATGAGTGGGTAAAGCCCTTAGGTTCTATTTGGTTGATGTATACGATGAGACATGGATATAAAATATTTGTGTTTATGTATTGTATTTGGTAAAATAAAAATAAGGAACAAGACACACATATTTAAAAAAGACTGAATTTCCCTTCATTCAACCACAAATTTTATCACTATTACTGTACACCCATTACCCTAAATACTGCATGTCATCACCATTAAATTTTTATTTCTTCTAATATTTTTTATTTTTTTCAATATCATCTTAAATTATCATTTAAATATTAAATATATAATTTTCTTAAAAAAATAGAAAACTAAAGCTAAGAATTTATCAAAGATTAATAAAAATTTAAATAAACAAAAAAATTAAATGTACAATATTTTTTTTGAAAAAAATAGAAGGATAAATTTAGTTGGAGAATCTAAAAGAGGAAGAGAAAAAAAAGGTTTGGGGAGATAAGAGGATAAATTTTAAAAATTGAATAAGGGTAAAAGAGTAAAAAATTAGTGTCTCACAAGTTGTGTCTCAGTGTCTCATTAAATTGGAAGTACACAAATTTAGTGTCTATGTGTCCATCCGTGTTCTCCCGTGTCCTTCGAAAATCTGTGTCTCACCAAACCAAACAGCAGATATGTGTTACCGTGTCCATGTCTGAATGAGACATGGACATCAACCAAACACTACCTTAGATATTGTTCTAGTGTGCGGTTCATAACTTTAGTTTGTCCATCACTCTGGGGTGATAAGCTATGCTATAAAGTAGTTTAATGCCACAATTTAAATGGGCTCTTCCAAAAATGGCTCAAAAAAATAGGATCTTGATCAAATACCATCGAATTCGGGAAACCATAGAGTTTTTCTTCCGAATTAATGAAAACTCTCGCTGTGTCCTTAGCAAAAAAACCTTGGTTTAAGAGCAGAAAAGTATCCAACCTTAATGAAGCGATCGACCACAACTAGGATGGTAGTGAACCTCACCAATTTAGGAAGTTGAATGTAAACTTCCGGTAATTAATAAATAATTAACGAATAAATTAATTTTTATTTAAAAAAATTAGAAAATTAAATTTGATAAGTTAGAAGAATAGAAGTAATTAAAATATAAATTTTAACACTAATTTTAAATATTTTGACCAAAAAACAGACCAATAAACCAAACAGATTGGACCGAACTCAAACCGAGCCCAAAGGCCGCTTATATAAACATAACTAAGTCCTTTCTTCCCCATTGCCTCATTAGAAGCACGCTGAAGAGGTTCCAGGGGAAAGCCAAACGCGAGCGCTATTACCCTAAAATTTTCAATTTCTCATAACTTTTAATCCGGAGCTCTGATTGACGATCCGTCAGCAGCCATACGTTCGTCTCGGAATTCTCTACAAAATTCACTAAACAATTTGGTAAGAGAATTATGTTTTCTCACACAGTTCTCTCCTTTTCAGTTCGTGATTTGGGTTTTAGTAATTGAGAGATTTTGTGATTTTGATGGTTTAGGGATATTCTACTGGTGGATAATCACCGGATTTTGTCTATTTGACTCGTGGGTAACGGTAAGAAAACTCTAACCCTTGTGAATTGGTGATTTAGTAAGCTCAATATTGATTATTATGATATTGTATGAATTAGATCGTGTATCTTGTTGAATTGGAGTTAAATTGGTGGATATTAGAAGCTTAGAATTGAATCCTGGGAGCTAGAAATTCAATTGGTGAGGATTTAATGCTTTGGAGCTTGAGGAACGGTGGATAATTGAGGTGTTTCAGGCTTAGGGAGAAATCGGCCAAGGTATGGTTTTGGTTTCTCGTAGTTAATGTTTAATGTCACATGAAAACTTAGGCTAGACGACCTTAAGATAGAAATAAATTGAATGAATTATTGATGGCTTGTGTATAAATGATGAATGAATTTGTATGTGTTGGATTATGACTTTAATGGGTATAAAATAATGATGATTGTTGATGTGTTGAGGGTTGATGGAGGGTTTGTGAAATTGAATTGAACGGATTGGTTGAGAAATGTGTGGTTTGATTTTGTAAACAATTTAATATTAGAAGTGGTTTTATTTTGAAATAATTTGATACTAGAAATGATTTGAATGGTCGAGAGGTGTTTGGGACCCTTGAGGGGTAGCAAACCAAGTTTTAGAGGAGATCCTGCCGAAATTTTTATGAAAATAGGAGGCTTCGTTTGAAGCAGTTATTTAGAAAGATTTGGATTTTTAAGGATTTTATGATTTGATTTTGAGTTAATAAGAAAAAGATTATATTTTGAGTTTGCTTTATTTAGAATAGAATGAATTGTGTTTTGAGTATGAATTATAATGATAATGAGATATATGTGACCGGGTAAGAGGTAATGGCGTTGTCCACTTGCTCCAGAAAAGAGATGAGGAAGAAGAATGATGAGAACTGAGTTTGATTATGAAATTGATTGAATATGAATTAATTGTAATGATAATGAGAATGAATTTCTGAATGTGACTTCGGGGAAGATGCAGTGGTGTTGTCCACTTGCTCCGGATAAGAGTTCGAGACTCCGGGTAAGATGCAATGGTTGAGTTATATTGCCGCTTGCTCTGGGTTGAGAACTATAACACTACTTAAGTAAGAGGCAAGGGTGAAATTGTCCCCTACTCCAGGTATGCGGGTAAGATGCAAGGGTTGCGACAATTGTACCACTTGCTCTATGTTTGGTGTTCTGTCTATGGCTAGCTACTGGACATGTCGGGTTTGGCTTTATAACCGATAAATGAGACTCACTGGCCATATGACAGATATACATCATATGCATATGTATATTTTATTTGATCATGCATTAATTGGGCTTGCCTATGTGATTATTATGCTTACCTGCTATAATTGCTACCTGCTGTATCTGTATCCTACTTGTGTTTGCTTTGTCTGTTTTACTTGTCTATACACCAGAGTTTTGGAGAAATGGAGGAAATAGAAAGTGAAGGATTGGATCACAATATACTTGTCTATACACCAGAGTTTTGGAGAAATGGAGGAAATATAAAGTGAAGGATTGGATCACAATTATATTGGAGAAGACATAGAGTGAATTGTAGGGTTAGATTTTAATGAGACAGAAATTGAATGTAGAATTAGAGTTAGATTGAGACTTGGATACTTTAGAGAGTTTTACCAAATTTATGGTTTAGTTTATTCCTTTAAGTTTATATCTAAGTGACGGAGTGCTAGGATTTCCTTTACCTTTTTTGGAACCTTTTATATTAACTATGTGGGTACCTTTACCATGCTGAGAACCTCCGGTTCTCATTCTATACATGTTGTTGCTTTTCAGATGCAGGTCAGGAGGTACCTCACTGAGCATTCTAGAGACTCTGTGGAGCGAAGAACTCTGGAGACTTAGGGTTATATTTTATTTATATTTATATATGTATATAGATTCTTCATCTTGTATTTTATACTTATCCCTCTTAGAGGTTGACTTGGAGAAACAGGTTGTCAGTTTTACGAGTTTGGGATATTTTGGGTTATATATATATACACTGGCCGGCCTTTACTTTGCAGGTCGAGTTCGGAGCTTGATATTTGTATTTTGGAATTCTAATATATGTTTATGGTCTTTAGCCTTCCTTTCGATCTTGCTTATCCGTCTACGCTTATCTTTCGTGGGTGACGTGATTTCTGTTTTGATTTTGCTTAACTTTTTTTTCAAGGCTTCTAGTTATAACTTCTTTCAATTATATCTATGTACGTATTTTATTTTTAGAGGTCATAGCGCCTTACCACCCCTGATTTACATCCTAGGCATAAAGCTCTGTATGGTAAGGTGTTACATTGAATGATGAAATCTAGTGAAATTTCCACCCAAGGGCTTGCTAGTTGGTGCACGAATTCCCACACTTCGTACAACTGAACCAGCAAGTACACTGGGTCGTCCAAGTAATACCTGAGTGAGTCAGGGTCAATTCCACGAGGATTGTGATTTGAAGCAAGCTATGGTTATCTTGTAGATCTTAGTCAGGCGAGTAGAAGAGTTGTTGGATTTGGTTAAAAGCATAAAAGGAATAAAGATGGAATTACAAGGTTTAACTATAAGCAGTGATAAGAAGATGGTTAAGGCTTGGAGATGCTTTGTCCTTCTGGATTAACTCTGGTCTTACTGTCTTCTTCAATTGTGAATGGTTTCTTCTATGGCATGCTGTATGTGATTGACGCTGGTTTGAGCAGCCGCCAATACTCCTCCAGATGCAAACCCTAGGGTCAGTGCGAATCCAGTCTTATTGAAGGTGAAGCTCCTGCAGTTTATTCTCCTTAGTGATCCTACTCAAAACGCCACAGACAAGGTCGAATCTTCCAGATCAGAGGATGCTGCACCTTTGGGTTCTAGCCTCTACTACAGAGACTCTAATCTCCCCATACTTCGGCTGAACTAGTGTCTCGAGAAGTCCCTAACGAAGTTGTGGATTAGCCGTCTAAAAGATGTATAATAAAGCTGGTGGTTCATCATTGTCCGATGAAAGACTCACTCTGAACCCATGTAGAATGTGATAACCTTATGCCAATTCAACGCATTCATATTGATGAAGAACGAAGATACATCTTAGAATAGATAATTAAACACGAATTAAGAAAGAACAGTAGTACTTTTATTAATCCATAAAACTCAGCAGGGCTCCTCCCCTCAACCTAGGAGGTTTAGAAACTCATACTGATAGAAAATACAATCATCAATGTGTAAAGTGTGAGTCTTCCCTTTAATGAGAGGTGTAAAAGTCTTTAAATACTAAACTAATGACTAAGGATTATATTAAGAAGGTAAAATAGTCTTTTAGTGCTAAAATTCACTTCTGGGGCCCACTTGGTGAGTGTTTGGGCTGAGCTTTGATGAGATCCACGTGCTAGGACGCCTCTAGGGTGTTGAACGCTGGCTAGGGGGTCATCTTTGGGCGTTTGGACGCTGGTCTCTTCCTTTGGGCGTTGGATGCCTGGAGTGGGGCAGGAGGCTGGCGTTGAACGCCAGTTTTGGGCCTTCAATTTTGAAGCAAAGTATGGACTATTATACATTTCTGGAAAGCTCTGGAAGTCATCTTTCTATAGCCGTTGAGAACGCTCCATTTGAATTTCTGTAGCTCCAGAAAAGCTCTTTCGAATGCAAAGAGGTCAAATCCGGACAGCATCTGCAGTGCTTTCTCTGTCTCTGAATCAGACTTTTGCTCCAGCTCCTCAATTTCAGCCAGAAAATACCTGAAATTTCATAGAAATACACAAACTCAAAGTAGAATAAAAAAATGTGAATTTTACACTAAAACCTACGAAAACTTAACAAAAATTAAATAAAACATGCTAAAAACTATCTGAAAATGATGCCAAAAAGCGTATAAAATATCCGCTCATCACAATACCAAACTTAAACTGTTGCTTGTCCCCAAGCAACTAAAAACATAGTAGGATAAAAAGATGAGTAAGATACAATAAATCTCAGAGTTTCTAATGAAGCTCAATTTCAATTAGATGAGCTGGACTTAGTAGCTTTTTGCTTCTGAATAGTTTTGGCATATCACTGTCTATTGAAACTCAGAAGTGTTGGTCTTTTTAGGAATTTAGAATCCAGATGATATTATTGACTCTTCTAGTTTAGTTCTTTTTGATTCTTGAACACAGCTTTTAGAGTTTTGGCCGTGACCCTAAGTACTTTGTTTTCCAATATTACCACCGGATACATACATGCCATAGAAACTTTAACTGGGTGAACCCTTTTGAACTGTGATTCAGCTTTGCTAGAATCCCCAGATAGAGGTGTCCGGAGTTCTTAAGCACACTCTTAGGATCTTTGGATCCCTTTACCCTTGCCTTTTGGTTTAAAGGGTTATTGGCTTTTTCTGCTTTTTATTTATTTATATTTTTTTTTGCCATTTTATTATTTTTTTTCGCATGCATATATTATTTTTTCCTTTTATTGCAACATGCTTTTTCTTTTTGCTGCTTTTTCTTACTTGAAGAATTAATTTTTGGATTTTTCAGATTACCAATAATACTTTTCTTTTTTTCATCATTCTTTCAAGAACCAACATTCTAAAATTCTAACTTTAAATATGCACTATTTATTCATACATTCAGAAAATAAAAGCAATGCCACCACATCAAGATAATTGAACTATTCTTATTATATAACTTAAAATTCATGTATCTCTCAATTTTTTTCAAATAAAATTTTCTTTTATGCAAGGTGAGAGACATATGGAACATTTTATAGCTTTAAGACATAGATAAAAATGATCATACAATAAGAACAAGAGAACAGACAATAGAACATAATAGAAAACAGAAAAAATGACATAAAGAGAGGAGATTAAGAGCACGAATCCACCTTTAATGGTGGTGGCTAGTGGTCCTCCTTGAGGATCCAATGCAGTGCTTGATCTCTTCAATGTCACTCCTTTGTCTTTGTTGTTCTTTTCTCATAGCCCTTTGGTCTTCTCTAATTTCATTGAGGATTGTGGAATGCTCTTGATGCTCCATCCTCAACTGATTCATGTTAGAGGTTAATTCTCCCACAAAAGTATGCAATTGATCCCAATAGCTTTAAGGAGGAAAGTACATCCCTTGAGGCATCTCAGGGATCTCATGCTGAGGCAGCTGCACAGGCTTATGTGCATGCTCTTTAGTTTGCTCCATCCTCTTCTTAGTGATGGGCTTGTCCTCCTCAATGGAGATATCTCCCTCTATGACAATTCCAGCTGAATTGCATAGAAGACAAATGAGGTGTGAGAATGCCCCTAAACCCTAAACCCTAAACCCTAAACCCTAAACCCTAAACCCTAAACCCTAAACCCTTGCTTTGGGGGAAGGCTTCTCAGCTGTCTTGTACAATTCTTGAGGGATTACCTCATGTACTTCCACCTCACTTCCAATCATGATGTAATGGATCATGATGACTCTTTCAATAGTCACTTCCGATCGGTTGCTAGTGAGGATGATAGAGCATTGGATGAATTTCAACCATCCTCTAGCTACGAGCTTGAGGTCAAGCCTTCTTAGTTGAATGGATTTGCCTTGGGAATCCCTTTTCTACTGTGCTCCTTCCACATAGATGTCTGAGAGCACTTGATCCAGTCTCTGATCAAAGTTGACTCTCCTAGTGTAAGGATGTAGGTCTCCTTGCATCAAAGGCAAGTTGAACGCTAACTTCACACTTTCCGGGCTAAAATATAAGATTCTCCTTCGGACCATGGTGCTCCAATTCTTGGGATTTGGGTTCATACTAATGTCATGGTTTTTTGTGACCCATGCATTAGCATAGAACTCTTGCAACATTAAGATCCCAACTTCTTGGATGGGATTGGTTAGGACTTCCCAACCTCTTCTCCGGATCTCTCTTCGGATTTCCGGATACTCATTCTTCTTGAGCTTGAAAGGGACCTTACGGATCACCTTCTTCTCTGCCACTAATTCATAGAAGTGGTCTTGGCGGACTTTGGTGATGAATCTCTCCATCTCCCAAGATTCAGAAGTGGCGGCTACTGCCTTTCCTTTCCTATTTCTAGAGAATTCTCCAACCTTGGGTGCCATAAGTGATAATGGAAAGCAAAAAGCAACACTTTTCCCACACCAAACTTAAAAGCTTTGCTCATCCTCGAGCAAAAATAAAGAAAAGAGAAGAATGGAGTAGAAGAAGAAGAAAATAGAAGGAGATGGAGGGAGAGAGTGGTTCGGCCAAGGGGGGTTTTGATGTGTATGAGAGGTGTGTGTATGAAGGATTAGAATGAGGGGTATTTATAGGAGGGGGGTAGGGTAGGTTTGGTCATGGGTGGGGTAAATGGGAGGGAAATTTGATTTTGAAGTGGGTGGAGGTTGGTGGGAGTTATGATGGATTTGGGGAAGTGATATGGATGTGATTGGGCTAGGGTTTATAGGGAAGAGTGTATGGGGAAGTGTGAAAAAAAGAAGGAAGAAGTGGGGTAAGTAAAGATGCTGTGAGACCCACTGGTCTTGAGAGGTTAAGGAATTCATATTCCCTGCCCTCTGTATTGGCGTTTGAATGCCCAGGGTCTGCTCCCTGGCTGGCGTTCAATGCCAGCAACACTCCATCCAGAGTGTTCTGTTTTCACTGCTGAACTTTTTTCTGTCTCTGTTCTGACTGTTGCACATGATCATAAACCTAAAAAAATAACTTAAAGAAAAATAAAATGAAAGAAAATAGAAATAATTAATTAAGTTTGGGTTGCCTCCCAACAAGCGCTTCTTTAACGTCATTAGCTTGACGGTTAGCTCCTTACGGAGGTGAATATGGGCTTAGAATTTTGCCCCTTACAGTGAACTTTCTTTCTGTCTTCTCATGAATGAGCTCTACATGCTCTAGAGACGGGATACGACTCACTGTATGTGGTATG
This sequence comes from Arachis hypogaea, assembly GCF_003086295.3. Lineage (NCBI taxonomy): Eukaryota > Viridiplantae > Streptophyta > Magnoliopsida > Fabales > Fabaceae > Arachis > Arachis hypogaea. The sequence goes on along the minus strand of NC_092053.1, from coordinate 30,199,015 downwards.
GCTGGTTTCTTGGTGAAGACAACTCTCATGCCAGGTGAGAGGCCTTCAGTGGGGACTTTTTTGTCCCTCCATCCTTTAGGTACTTTCTTCTTAATACCTTTGTTCTCAGTGCTTGTTAATGGCTGCCCAACACCAAACTTAGAATTGATGTTTGGGGGCTTAGTAAAGCTCTACACTGAAAGAGATGTTTGGAACACTAAGTGTTACACAGTTATCTTAGAGGGAGAGTTGGGATGAGGCATCTTGAACAAGTTGTGATCCTCCCCTAGTTGTAGAATCAATTCTCCCTTAGCTACATCAATGATAGCATTGGAAGTGGCTAGGAAAGGTCTTCTAAGGATGATGGATTCATCCTCATCTTCCCCAGTATCCAAGACTATGAAGTTTACAAGGATGTAGTGGTCTTCAACCTTTACCAAGACATCATCTACTAAGCCATATGGTTTCTTCATTGACTTGTCTGCCATCTCTAATGAGATGTTTGCAGCTTGTACCTCAAAGATTTTCAGCTTCTCTATTACAGAGAGTGTCATGAGGTTTATGCTTGATCCTAGGCCACACAGAGCCTTCTCAAAGGTTATGGTGCCTATGGTGCAAGGAATCAGGAAACGTCCAGGATTTGGAAGCTTCTGAGGTAGCTTCTGCTGAACCAAAGCATTGAGTTCTTTGGAAAGCATGGGAGGTTCTTCCTCCAAAGGCTTTGTACAAAATAGCTTGGCAGTCAGCTTCAATAGAGCTCCTAGGTACCGAGCAACTTTCTCTTCCCTAGTGTCTTCATCCTCATCAGAGAATGAGTGTTCATCAGAACTCATGCATTGCAGAAGTGCATGCAAAGGAACCTCTATGGTCTCTATATGAGCCTTGGCTTCCTTTAGTTCTTGGGTAGGGATTTCTTGAGTAGGTATTGAGCACTCAGAGGGTGTGCCATTACTGGCGTTCAACGCCAGTTCTGATGGCTCTTTGGGCATTGAATGCCCATGCTGAATGGTGTTAAATGCCAGTTTCTTTACTATTTTGGGCGTTGAATGCCCAGCAGGGATGTCCTGGCTGGCGTTCAACACCAGCTTCCTTGCCTCTTGGGGGGTTGAACGCCCAGTGAGGGCTTCCTCACTGGCGTTTAGCACCAGGCTCTTAGCCATTTTGGGCGTTGAACGCCCAGTGAGATCTTCCTCACTGGTGTTACAATGGCTTCCCAGTCTCTCCAGATTCGGCCTCAACCTCAGTGGTGATGGCCTTGCACTCTTCTCTTGGGTTCACTTCAATGTTACTTGGAAGAATGTTAGGAGGGATCTCAGGGATCCTCTTGCTTAGTTGACTAACTTGTACCTCCAAATTTCTGATGGAGGACCTTGTCTCAGTTATGAAACTATGAGTGGTCTTAGAGAGGCTGGAGACTAGAATGGCTAAGTCAGAAAGGCTCTGCTTAGGAGTCTCCATATTCCCTTGAGAAGAGGGGAATGGTGGCCTATTGTTGAACCTATTCTGGGTTCTTCCACCTTGATTATTAATGAAGCCTTGCTGAGGCTTCTATTGATCCTTCCATGAAAGGTTAGGATGATTCCTCCATGAAGGATTGTAGATGTTTTCATAGGGTTCTCCCATGTAATTTACCTCCTCCATGGTGGGTTGATCAGGATCATAAGCTTCTACTTCAGAAGAAGCTTCCTGAGTGCTGCCAGCTGCAGCTTACATTCCAGTCAAATGTTGAGAGATCATATTGACCTGCTGGGTTAAGGTCTTGTTTTGAGCCAATATGGCATTCAGAGTATCAACTTCAAGAACTCCTTTCTTCTGAGAGACCCCATTGTTCACAGGATTTTTCTCAGAGGTGTACTGATAAACCACTATTTTATAGTTTATATTGTGTTTAATTGTGTGGTTTTGTCATGATCCTTACCCACTTATTCATCAATTTAACATGCATTTAGATTTCCTTCCTAAATTTAGTACATGTTTGAAAATTGCTTCCTAGAGACTCTAATTATTTAATTTTAATTCTCCTTTATTCCATTCGATACCGTGATCTGTATGTCAAGTGTTTCAGGCTTTATAGGGCATGAATGAGATGGAGATTGGAGAGGAAGCTAGCAAAAATGGAAGGAACACAAGAATTTGAGGAGATAACCAGCGAGAAGTGACGCGGTCGCATGGCTCACGCGACCGCGCGAAGGAGCGCAAATCGCAGTGACGCGACCACATGGCTTGCGCGGCCACGCGAATTGGAAAGCGCAAGTGACGCGGTAGCGTGGATGACGCGAACGCGTGGAGAGAAAAAAGCGCAAGCGACGCGTCCGCATGGATGACGCGATCGCGTGACATGTGCGATCTGCATAATCTGCAGGATTCGCTGGGGGCGATTTTGGACCTTATTTCGGCCCAGTTCTCGGCCCGGAACAGCAGACTAGAGTCAGAGAATATGCAGAAACAACACACATTCATTCAGTAGTTTTAGATCTAGTTTTTTTTTCACTCTCTTAGGTTTTTCTCTCTAGTTTTTAGAATTTTAATTTTCAATTGGTCTTAGCATTGGAACATTGAGAAGAGTTATTTCCTCATCAAGACTTCATCATTCTAGTTTGTTCTCTTAACTTGGTTTTATTCTTCCATGTTCTTTGTTATGTTCAATTTTGTCATTCAGATACTTTTATGATTAATTAATGCAAGGATTATTTCTTTTTTTTAATTCAATTTCAATTCCAATAATCATGTCTTCTTTTAATTCCCTTTCATGTGCCATGGATTCTTTATTTACAATGCGTGAGTAGTTTCATTACTTGATGGGGAGTTGATTAAAAGGAACTCTTGAGTTGGAAGGATTGAAGGAGAAATTTGTAGTTGGGTTAAATGTTGGATTGCTATCCTGTCACCAATGCCAATCCCTTTGAACTAAGTGGGTTACAACTCGTGAACAGATCTGGCATTCCAACTTGTTTGACTTTCCCTTACCTAGTAAAGGATAACCAAACAGAGTAACCGTTAATTATAAATCAATCTTAAAAAAAATCACTCCATCAATGATAGAGATTCTAACTAATCAATTCCCAGTCAAGGCTTTTATTTATATTATTTAAAATTCCTCAATTTAAATTCCAAATTACTTAGCTCAACTTCTTGGAACATCTGATTAATAAAACAGCACACTTTTCTGCAACTCGTTGGGAGACGACCTGGGACTTAAAACTCCCAGTAATTTTAATTTAAACTCTCTGTGACATATTTTTAAATTAATAGGCAGATTTTCGGTGAGTTAAGAACTATACTTGCAACGTAACTATTTTAATAAATTTTTAATTCACCAGCTTCTGCTTCCCATCAATTTTTGGCGCCGTTGCCGGGGAGTTGCAATAGAGTGCTAATTTTATTAATTAGAATTTATTTATTTGCATTTTATTTAATTTTACTACTATGAGCTGCATGTTTCTTCCGTCAAATGACACGTTCACTTCCTGATCCGCGCTTGCTAATATTCGATCCTGAAATTGAAAGAACAATTTCACGAATAAGGCGAAAACAGCATAGGTTAGCCCGCTCTGAGGGCGGATCTGAAAGTGAATTTGAGGAAAAAACCAGCCCACGTTTTACTGATTCGGTTGTTTTACGTGCAGAAAACATGGCAGCTAGAAGAGTTACCATTCAGGAAGAAGGAGCTCCTGATTTTACAATGCAACCGTTTCAAGCGCCTCATCCAGCGGTAGCTACGGATTTTGAAATAAAGACCGCACTGTTAAATTTGATGCCCAAGTTTCATGGCCTACCTGCTCAAGAGCCTATCAAGCACTTGAGAGATTTCCAGGCAGCCTGTTCTACTGTCAGGCGTGATGGCACTGATGAAACTTCAATTCTGCTGAAAGCTTTTCCGTTCTCTCTTGAGGGAAAAGCAAGAGTGTGGTACTACACTCAACCTATAGCAAATGTATCCAATTGGGATACACTCAGAAAGGAGTTTCTGGAGAAATTCTTTCCATCTGAAGTTACTGATAAACTGAGGAAGGATATCTCTACAATTGTTCAGGATGACAATGAGACTCTCTTTGAATACTGGGAGCACTTCAATAATATTCTGGAAGTATGCCCCCACCACATGATTGACAAGATCGTGCTACTCAGCTATATCACACAAGGTGTGAGGCCCCAAGATAAGACCATATTGGAAAGTGCCAGCAATGGGTCTATGAAGAAGTACAAGACCACCGATGAAGCTTGGCAATTGATCAGTGATTTAGCTGAATCTACTCGGAACCATAGACAGAAGCAAGGCCGTTCAAAAGTCGTTGCAGAAGTATCTTCTGGCATAGAGACTGCTGCTCTAAATCAAAGCATCTGTGAGATGACCAACCTGCTGAAGCAAATGCAGTTGAATCAACAAGCTCAGCAAACTCAACCGCAGCAAAACCAACAACTAGTTCTACAAAGAATTTGCGGAATTTGTGCTGATTACAGCCATTACACTGATGAATGCCCGCAGCTCCAACAAGAAGACAACATGGTGGCATCCACTCACAACTTCTATGACCGCCCCAACCAAGGGTACAGTCAAAGTGGAAATAATAACCATGGATGGCAGGACAATTCAAACCAAAATTGGAGGGACAACAATAATAGGGGAGGCAGAGATAATCAGGGAAATCAGAGGTGGAATAATAACAACAACAGGCAGCAAAATCAACCTTACCGAGCACCTCACCTGAGGCAAAACCAAGGACCACCGAACAATCAGCAGCAAACCTCTCAATTTACTCATTCTTCTGTATCTTATAATGAAGATTTATTACAAGCTTTTGAAAAAAGACAACTGGCCATGGAAAGTACCATCGTGAACACTATTAACGCCAGTCTGAATGGTCTCACCTCTACTCTGCAAGCTTTTATGACATAGCTTGGTTCAGCACAAAATTCCAGTAACCAACCTTCAAGCACCACTGGAATCCCCTCTCAACCATTACCCAATCCAAAGGGAGGCATTAATGCCATCACCCTGAGGTCTGGAACCACACTGCAGGAGAGGAATCAGGAGGAACCAAGCTCACCAGAATACGCCTCAGCTGAAGAGGTGGTAGAAATCGAAGATGTTGAAGAGGAAGAGGATATACAGGACATAGCTGAAGAAGAGATAGCTCAACCACAGGAAGAAGCACAAAAAGGCGCAGGCACCACAGAAAACACTACTCCCATTCTATTTCCACAACTTGCAAGGAAGCCCAGGAAGCAGCTGGAACCTGATCCTAAAATGGTAGAAATATTCAAAAAAGTTGAGGTAACTGTTCCCCTTTTTTATGTTATTTAGCAAGTACCTAAATATGCAAAGTTTCTAAAAGACTTTTGTATCCATAAAGACAAAATTAATCAATTAAAAACTATTCCTTTAGGTAGTTCTATATCTGCTTTAATAGGAGGATTACCTAAAAAATGTAGTGATCCAGGTCCTTGCATAGTTAGTTGTACTATTGGTAGTGTAGTAATTTATGATTGCATGTGTGATTTAGGAGCATGTGTCAGTATAATGCCTTTGTCCATATATGATGTTTTAAGGCTCCCTCCCTTAAAAAGGTCGGCAGCTCGTTTTGTGTTAGCAGATAAAAGCATTATTACAGTGGCTGGAGTTGCTGAAGATGTTTTGGTGAACATTAAAGGGCTCATATTTCCCACTGATTTTTATATCTTGGAGATGCCCCATAATGATTCAGATAAGCCATCATCAATCCTACTTGGAAGACCATTCCTGAAAATATCAAAATTCAAATTGGATGCTTTTTCAGGAACATACTCCTTTGAAATAGATGGCCGCATAGTGATCTTCAATCTGAATGGAGTCATTGACAACCCCCCAGAAGATCGTTCTATCTTCCAGTGTGATGTCATAGACAAAAGTGTGGCTGAAGTTCAAAAAGAAGAGTTTGAAGAGAGGCACACTGGACAAGGCCCAAGTGTGGGGACCCTCTTAACTGACAGTGAGGGCACTTCACCATTTTCACAAGCCCCAGATAATCCAGAGCCTGCCCACGATCAAAAGTTAGAATTGAAACCTCTCCCTCCACATCTCAAATATGATTATCTTGAGGATGAGCAGAAGCTTCCGGTTATTATTGCAAGGGAACTAACTTCTCAACAAGAAGAGCAGTTACTTGATGTACTGAGGAAGCATAAAAAGGCAATTGGGTGGAGTTTGGCAGACATAGTAGGAATTAACCCTCAAGTATGCGAGCACAGAATATTTTTAGAAGAGGGAGCAAGACCTGTCCGTCAACCACAAAGGAGATTGAATCCCACCATCTTGGAAGTTGTCAAAAAGGAAGTGACCAGACTATTGGAAGCCGGTATTATATATCCCATTTCAGACAGTGAATGGGTAAGCCCAGTACAAGTGGTGCCCAAGAAGTCCGGAGTCACTACCGTGAAGAATGAGCATGGAGAGCTCATAGCAACCAGAGTTCAGAATGCTTGGAGAGTCTGCATTGATTACAGGCGTCTCAACCAAGCTACTCGTAAGGATCACTACCCACTTTCATTCATTGATCAAATGCTGGATCGCCTGTCAGGTAAATCACATTATTGCTTTCTAGATGGTTACACAGGTTATTTCCAGATTCATATAGCTCCTGAGGATCAGGAAAAGACTACTTTTACATGTCCTTTTGGGACTTATGCTTATAAGAGAATGCCCTTTGGCTTGTGCAATGCACCAGCCACCTTCCAAAGGTGCATGATGAGTCTTTTCTCTGATCTTATTGAGGACTGTATGGAAGTTTTTATGGACGATTTTAGCGTTTATGGTGATTCTTTTAACCTTTTCTTAGATGGATTATGTAGAGTATTAGATAGATGTGTTAATACAAACCTTGTATTGAATTTCGAAAAATGCCACTTTATGGTAAAGCAAGGGATTGTATTAGGACATGTGGTATCTAATAATGGCATTTCTGTAGACCCAGCAAAGGTGAATGTTATTTCTAGTTTACCTTACCCCTCTTCTGTGAGGGAAGTCCGTTCGTTCCTTGGCCATGCAGGTTTCTACAGGAGATTTATTAAGGACTTTAGTAAGGTAGCACTTCCCTTATCCAGATTACTGCAAAAGAATATTGAGTTCGAGTTCAGTGAGGATTGCAAACAAGCGTTTGATAAGCTGAAGACTGCTCTAACTCAAGCCCCAATTGTGAGAGGACCCGACTGGAGCCAGCCGTTTGAAATCATGTGCGATGCTTCCAACCATGCAGTAGGAGTAGCGCTGGCTCAGCGTGAAGGTAAGGATCCTTTTGTTATTGCCTATGTGTCTAAGACTTTAGACACTGCCCAGTCCAATTATACTACTACTGAGAAAGAGCTACTTGCTATTATTTTTGCTCTGGATAAATTCCGGGCTTATTTACTTGGTACTAGAGTAGTAGTGTATTCGGACCATGCAGCTCTAAAGTATCTATTAGCTAAAAAGGAATCCAAACCAAGACTTATACGTTGGATACTGCTGTTACAAGAATTTGATTTAGAAATAAAGGATAGGAGTGGTAATCAAAATTTAGTAGCAGACCAGTTGAGTCGCCTTGAACATATTAAGGATGATTCTACTCCTATAGATGATAATTTTCCTTTTGATAACCTACAAGCAGTATCTGAGGTAGTCCCTTGGTATGCACCTGTTGCTAATTATTTAGTTAGCCGCACATTTCCTCCACATTTTCTAAACATCAAAGAGACAAGCTGAAAAGTGAGTCTAAATATTATATATGGGATGACCCATATTTATGGAGATGTGGCTCTGACCAGATAATTAGACGTTGCGTGCCTCAATCAGAATTCCAGTCCATTTTAGAGGCCTGTCACTCATCTGAGAGTGGAGGACATTTTGGCCCTCAAAGAACAACTAGAAAGATCTTAGACTGCGGATTCTGGTGGCCTACTCTTTTTAGAGATGCTGTTGAGTTTTGTAAATCTTGTCACCCATGCCAGAAATTTGGTAACATATCCAAGAGGGATGAGATGCCTCAACAATATATGCTTTTCTGTGAAATTTTTGATGTTTGGGGCATTGACTTCATGGGTCCATTTCCAAATTCTAGCGGATATTTTCATATATTGCTAGCTGTGGATTATGTTTCCAAATGGGTGGAAGCAATTCCTACCCGCACTGATGATGCTAACACTGTTGTTTCCTTTATGAGAAACCATATTATATGCCGCTTTGGATCACCACGAGCGATCGTGAGCGATCAAGGCACCCATTTTTGTAACAGGAGACTAACAGGATTGATGAAGAAGCATGGGATAATCCATAAAGTTGCAACAGCTTATCATCCCCAAACTAATGGGCAAGCCGAGGTGTCAAACAGAGAAATTAAGCATATCTTGCAGAAGATAGTAAAGCCTCATAGAAAAGACTGGAGCACCAGACTACAAGATGCACTGTGGGCATATAGAACAGCATACAAGACACCCATTGGGATGAGTCCCTTTCACTTAGTTTATGGAAAAGCTTGCCATCTTCCAGTTGAAATCGAACACAGAGCCTTCTGGGCAGTTAAAGAGTGCAACATGGAAATTGAGAAGGCCGGAGCTGAAAGGAAGTTGCAACTGCAGGAACTGGACAACCTTCGCCTAGAAGCTTATGAGAATTCCAGAATTTGTAAGGAAAGGATGAAAGCTGTGCATGATCAAAACATCAAGAAGAAAGAATTTCAACCTGGAGATTTCGTCCTCCTTTACAAATCTCGACTAAGGCTAATGCCCGGTAAGTTAAGATCAAAATGGGAAGGTCCATACAGAGTAGAGAAGGCTGAACCGTACAGAGTTTATCACCTAAGCCATCCTTCAAGCTCTGAACTTATTAAGGTTAATGGACACCGCCTGAAGCTGTACCATGGTGAGAAGGTGCAGAAAAGCAAGGAGCTTGAGATCCTCCACTTGGAAGATCCCCACATAGCAACAGATTGAGCTAGTGGAGCATCCAACTTACGGATGTTAAAGCAAAGTGCTTGGTGGGAGACAACCCACCGCGGTATGATCGTTCTTTTCTTCACTTTTAGTTTTTCTTCCTTAATAACTCCTCTCTTTATTAGTGCTTTCGTGCTCTTTCATTTGCATGTCTTTATCTTTCCTTAAAAAATTTTTTTTTTCTCGCCGCACGACGCGATCGCACCAGCGACGCGTCCGCGTGGCAGGGGGAGTAAAGAAAAATAAAAATGAACAGAAAGTTACGCAGGAGCAGCGCTGGAGTCGTGCCAATGGCACAAATTACCCCACGCGACCGCGTCGCCTGGGAATCATAGCCTCCCACGCGACTGCGTGCCCTGCATTTTCGACGTAAAAGGGTGCACAATGCTATATTGTGCGAGAGTGGTGCTGGATTGGTACTGGAAGCACAATCCTTGTCACGCGACCGCGTCGCCGACGCGGCCGCGTCAATTATTTTCTAACGCACACTCACGCGATCGCGTGACCCACGCGATCGCGTCACCCAATTTTGGCTATTAAAATAAATTGAACAGAGAGTTGTGCTGGAGCGAGGCTGCACTCGCGCCAGCAGCGCAACACGGGTCACGCGACCGCGTGACTGACGCGATCGCATCTTCTTACCTGATGCGCATCCACGCGAACGCGTGCCCCACACGGCCGCGTCGCATGCGCCACACAGCTCAACCTAAATTGCCAAATTATCTTATCTTTCTTTCTTCCAAATCCTAATTTTTCTTTTCCCTCCTTCTTTCTTCCTTCTCCCTTCCCCTTTCTATCTCACCTTTCACTCTCTCTCTCTCCTCCATTAACAAGGTTTTACCTTCTTCTTCCTTCTTTCTTTTTCTATCATTTTTTTATTGTTCTACATGTATTTTCTTTTTCTTTTCTTCTTCTTTTAATTATTCCTATTTTCTTTATTCTTCTTTTCCCTTTTTACATGGTGTTAGAAAAATTTTTTTGAGTCATTATCCCTCATTATATGCTTGTGACTTGTTACAATTTATTTGACAATTATTATTATTTTAAGGGATTGCTTGCATGTTCAATTTCATACTTTTTATATCTTGTTTAACATGCATGCCATGTGTTTGTGAAAAAGCCCATATAGCACTATGCACTTTTCTACATTACTTTACTCTACTATTCAATGCTTGCTTTTCACAAATTCTCCTTCTTATTTTATTAATTGAATTTAATTGTCAATACAAACGTGATGGTTTGTTACAAAGTATTGCTTGGTCTATGCTACTCATGCCCTTTGCCAGCTGACAAACCCCAATTTGACGGTTTGTTTTGCATTGAATTTAGAGTATTTTGATAACCTTTTGTCACATTTAGCCTAGGAATTAGCATGATTTTGTTGTCTCTCCCATGTTTGTGATTAAGTGTAAAAACATGCTCTTTAAGCCTTATTTTGATGAATTCTAGTTCTTCTTTGATTCCATAAGATGCCTTGATGTGTTTGCTAGTAATTCCAGGATTGAAATAGGCTAGGCATGGATCAAAGGAAGCAAGGAAGGAAGCATACAAGTGGAGAGAAGCATAAAAAGTCAAAGAAGCAAAGTCAGCCATGCACGCGCACGCGCACAAGGCGCTCGCGCGCACATCGCAGAATTAGCCAGGGACGCGCACGCGTACCGTGCGCGCACGCGTCGATGAGGGCACATGACCTCACTAATGCAACACGTGCCTGGCGATTTGAGAGGGTTTCTGAACCCATTTTTGGCGCCAAATTGCTAAGGGAAAGGAATAAAAGGATGAAGGATTAAGGGGAAGGCATCATCATCATTATCATCACTTTTTGACCAATAATCACTTTTAGTTTAGAGTTTTAGAGAGAGAAGCTCTCTCTTCTCTCTAGAATTAGGATTAGGAATTAGGGTTAGATTAGGATCTCATAGTTCTAGGTTTAATTCAAGTCCCCTTCTACTTTTACCTTCAATTGATGATTGCTACACTTTGGTTCTTCTCTCTATCCCTATTCTCTTGTTGTAATTTCTCTTATTTTGTTTCTAGGTTTTGTAATCATGATACTCTTGTTCTCTTTATTTTCTTTCAATAATGCAATTTGAGGTAATTCATGATAATTGTGATTTCCTTGGTTGTTGTTGTTGATTCTTTGTATTCAATTGTAGTTAGAACTCATTCTTGTTGTGATTGACTATACTTTTCTTGTGTGCCTTCCAAGTGTTTGATGAAATGCTCGGTTGGATTTTCGTATAGGTTTTGTTCCTCTTGGCCTAGGTAGAGTGATTAGTGACTCTTGAGTTGTCTAATTCCTTTGTTGATTGACAATTAGAGATTGATAATTGATTTGAATGCCTCTAAAGCTAGTCTCCCCTTTAGGAGTTAATTAGGACTTGAGGAATCAAATTGATTCATCCACTTGACTCTCCTTTAATTAGTAAGGGTTAACTAAGTGGTAGCAATGAACAATTCTCATCACAATTGAGAAGGATAACTAGGATAGGACTTCTAGTTCTCACACCTTACCAAGAGCCTTTTATAGTTGTTAGTTTATTTCCATTGCCATTTACTTTTCATGCTTCTTATCCAAAACCCCAAAATAACTCATAACCAATAACAAGACACTTTATTGTAATTCCTAGGGAGAACGACCCGAGGTCCAATACTTCGGTTTATAACTTTTAGGGGTTTGTACTAGTGACAAACAACTTTTTGTATGAAAGGATTAGTGATTGGTTTAGAAACTATACTTTACAACGAGATTTTATTGGTGAATTTCTAAACCGTCAAAAATCCATTCGTCACCAGCATGCCAATAAACACCTTGCATTCATTTGTCTTTATATGCACTAGCTATTTTCCATCGTTGGCTTTTCACACGTACTCACGAGCATGTGTTAATGTCAGCATACCTTAATGTGCATCCATCACCCTCTTTTCTGTTTCCTTCCTTGCTGTATATCTCTTTGAATTTAATTTACTTTCTCTGCCCTTCTTTCAGGATGGCCACCAAGAAAGGAAAAGAGAAAGCTACTTCCAAACCACCAGCAAGAAGAGGAACTAAAAGAACATTAGTGGCAGAGCCTTCTTCCACCGCAGTCAAGCCCTCAACAAAAAGAGTTAAGAGGATAATAAAGGTTGATGAAAAGGAGAAAGCCTTTCCAGCGAAGGACGCTGCGCGATTTTCCAATCGCTACTGTGAGCAGATGTTCCCTATCCTAGCAGAAAGGAACTACAACAATGAATACCTTCTTATCCTCTCGTCCAATATTGCTACCTTTGTTGAGCCGCAAATTGAACGAAGACAATGGGGTTTCCTACGGAGACAGCCAAGGCAGGTCAATCTTTCTTGGGTAGTTGAGTTCTACTCCAACTTCTACATACCGACCCTGCAGTCTATTTATGTCCGGCAGAAGCAAGTGCCCATTACAGAAGAGGTCATCCAGCAAGCTCTGAGTCTTCCCTCTTTTCCAGCAGGAATGGACGCTTTTCAAGAAGCCACCCTTCAGCGCCAGAGATACCAATTTGACTGGGACTCTATTCTCGGAGTCATTGCATTACCTGGCAGCCGTTGGATCTATGGCTACCACCGTACCCGCCCTAAGGGAATCTTGGCTTCCGCACTTACCTTGGAGACTCGCGTATGGGCACAGGTCATGTCCCATTACGTCTTTCCGAGCACTCATGAGTTCTCCTTCACTGCAGACATGACTGTTCTACTATGGTGCATCCTTACAGACCAACCTCTGAATCTCTCAAGACATATCCGGAATGTTATGGAGCATGTACAAATCGTGGGCAACCTACCTTTCCCCGCCCTGGTCTCAGATCTTGTTTCAGCAGCCGGGGTCTCCTACAGAGCTGGGGACACCAAAGCCATGCTTCCACGGGATGATCAATATGTCCCTAACGGGAAATACCTCAGACTTTCAGCAGCCACTACAAGCCAGCCTACTGAGCCAGTTGAAGATATTCCTTCTTCAACACCACAAGCATCTACCACTAAGAAATTGCTCCAGCAGTTACTTGAAAAGTTGGATCGGCATGAACAGAAAGCTAAGATGAGAGAGCGCCGTAACAAGCGCCGATTCACATACCTCAAGGAGCTGATCATGGGCAAATTCAAGGACTCAGACACTCTGGACTCCACTTCTTTTACCAGCACCGGGAGCCATGATGGTCCCGACTGTGGAGATATTGCCACCAGCCCACCCCTGTTCCTGACAGATGGCACCGAGGACGATGCAAAGCCTTAAGTGTGGGGAGGTTGGTCAGTACCTGACTTTCGGAGGTAAATTCTCTTCTCTGTACACCAATAATTAGGATATTTTAGTTAGATTTTCTTTCTTTTATAGAATAGAATAAATTGCATAGGTTAGAATAGTTGCATGCGTGTTCTACTTGATTGAAAAGACAATAAATTTCTTTTAAAAATCTATCTTTGGAATAAACTTTCACTAATTTTTCAAAATTTTTATGATAAATCTGCTTGAGTTGTATTTGGAACATGATGTTTGAGCTAAAGAACACACAACCTGTGAAAGATTTGAGCCTTTATGTATGGTTACATTATTTAACCATAATTATTTTATTCTTGTGTGTTTACTTCTCTATGATTGTAATCTATATTTTGTTTTATCTTATATGTCCAATATTTATTATATTTACATGCTTGCACATGATTGAGGCCATTATTTGTTTAAACTCACTTATCCAAATCAAGCCTACCCTTTTCAATTACCCTTGTTAACCACTTTGAGCCTTTAAAACCCCATTTGTTCTATATTTTACCACATTACTAATCTTAAGCTGAAAAACAAAATTGCATATCCCAAATTGAATCTTTGGTTAGCTTAAGATAGAATTGTGTGTTAAGGGGATATGTCATGAAAATTTAAAGGGAATTTGGATACCTATTCATGTGAAACTATAAGAATAAAAAATCTATGTGCGTCGATAAGCTTTATTTATTTCAATTCAAAAAAAAAAAAGAAAAAAAATTTATGATAAACAAATAAATAAGGGGACAAAATTACCCCAATGTTAAATTCAGAATTCAAAGATCAATGCACATATGATAGAATTAAATTACAAAGTTGAAACATGAGTATGGGTTGAAAAAGGGAATTATGGGTAGCTAGGCATGAATTTAAAAGTATATAGAATATATGTATATTAGGTGAGAGCTTAGGTTAATTAAAGATTCAATTTATAAAGCTCACTTAGCCATATCTATACCCTTACCTGCACCTTGGCCCCATTACAACCCTGAAAAGACCTCATGATGTTTGCATTGGTATATTAACTGTTGTTGATTGGTTAGGAGAAAAACAAAAGTTAGAAAACATGACTAGAGAAGAATAGAGTGATTACCCTATACACTAGAGATTAGAGCGTACATACATTATCAGTGAGGGTTCAATGCTTGAATTTTCATGTTTCCTGCTTTCATAAGCTATCTTCTTGCACTTTTATCGGTTTTATTGTATAATAATAGAATTAGTGGAATTTGATTTGTAATTGTTTTGAAGGACTTATTTACTTTTGATCAAGTGGACAATAATTATATAGTTGCATTGATTTATAGATGTAGGATTGCATTGCATTTCATGAGTTTCTACATGTTCATAGTCATTTCCTTGTCTCCTTCAATTTAGCATGAGGACATACTAATGTTTAAGTGTGGGGAGGTTGATAAACCACTATTTTATAGTTTATATTGTGTTTAATTGTGTGGTTTTGTCATGATCCTTACCCACTTATTCATCAATTTAACATGCATTTAGATTTCCTTCCTAAATTTAGTACATGTTTGAAAATTGCTTCCTAGAGACTCTAATTATTTAATTTTAATTCTCCTTTATTCCATTCGATGCCGTGATCTGTGTGTCAAGTGTTTCAGGCTTTATAGGGCATGAATGAGATGGAGATTGGAGAGGAAGCTAGCAAAAATGGAAGGAACACAAGAATTTGAGGAGATAACCAGCGAGAAGTGACGCGGTCGCATGGCTCACGCGACCGCGCGAAGGAGCGCAAATCGCAGTGACGCGGCCGCATGGCTTGCGCGGCCGCGCGAATTGGAAAGCGCAAGTGACGCGGTAGCGTGGATGACGCGAACGCGTGGAGAGGAAAAAGCGCAAGCGACGCGTCCGCATGGATGACGCGATCGCGTGACATGTGCGATCTGCATAATCTGCAGGATTCGCTGGGGGCGATTTTGGACCTTATTTCGGCCCAGTTCTCGGCCCGGAACAGCAGACTAGAGTCAGAGAATATGCAGAAACAACACACATTCATTCAGTAGTTTTAGATATAGTTTTTTTTCACTCTCTTAGGTTTTTCTCTCTAGTTTTTAGAATTTTAATTTTCAATTGGTCTTAGCATTGGAACATTGAGAAGAGTTATTTCCTCATCAAGACTTCATCATTCTAGTTTGTTCTCTTAACTTGGTTTTATTCTTCCATGTTCTTTGTTATGTTCAATTTTGTCATTCAGATACTTTTATGATTAATTAATGCAAGGATTATTTCTTTTTTTAATTCAATTTCAATTCCAATAATCATGTCTTCTTTTAATTCCCTTTCATGTGCCATGGATTCTTTATTTACAATGCGTGAGTAGTTTCCTTACTTGATGGGGAGTTGATTAAAAGGAACTCTTGAGTTGGAAGGATTGAAGGAGAAATTTGTAGTTGGGTTAAATGTTGGATTGATATCCTGTCACCAACGCCAATCCCTTTGAACTAAGTGGGTTGCAACTCGTGAACAGATCTGGCATTCCAACTTGTTTGACTTTCCCTTACCTAGTAAAGGATAACCAAACAGAGTAACCGTTAATTATAAATCAATCTTAAAAAAAATCACTCCATCAATGATAGAGATTCTAACTAATCAATTCTCAGTCAAGGCTTTTATTTATATTATTTAAAATTCCTCAATTTAAATTCCAAATTACTTAGCTCAACTTCTTGGAACATCTGACTAATAAAACAACACACTTTTCTGCAACTCGTTGGGAGACGACCTGGGACTTAAAACTCCCAGTAATTTTAATTTAAACTCTCTGTGACATATTTTTAAATTGATAGGCAGATTTTCGGTGAGTTAAGAACTATACTTGCAACGTAACCATTTTAATAAATTTTTAATTCACCAGCTTCTGCTTCCCATCATGTACATGAATTGGTTATTTGCAACCATCTCAATGAGTTCTTTTGCTTCTGTAGGCGTTTTCTTTAAGTGGAGTGATCCACCTGCAGAGCTGTCCAATGATATTTTGGACATCTCAGACAGACCTTCATAGAAAATTCATAGGATAGACCATTCTGAGAGCATGTCAGGAGGACACCTCCTGATTAGTTGCTTGTATCTTTCCCAAGCTTCATAGAGGGATTCACCTTCTCTTTGTCTGAAGGTTTGAACTTCCACTCTGATTTTGCTCATCCTCTGAGGAGGAAAGAATTTGGCCAGGAAAGCATTGACCAGCTTTTCCCAAGAGTCTAAACTCTCTTTTGGTTGAGAATCCAACCATATCTTAGCTTTGTCTCTTACAGCAAAGGAAAAGAGCATAAGTTTGTAGACCTCAGGATTCACTCTATTGGTCTTATCAGTATCACATATTTGCAAGAATTCTGACAGGAATTGATGTGGATCTTCCAGTGGAAGTCCATGGAACTTACAATTCTATTGCAGAAGATAGACTAACTGAGGCTTAAGCTCAAAGTTGTTAGCTCCAATGGCAGATACAGAGATACTTCTGCCATAAAAGTCAGAGGTAGGCATGGGGAAGTCACCAAGAACCTTTCTTACCTCTCCTTCTTGATTAGGCTCGGCCATGTCTTCAGCTTCTTGTTCGAAATTTTCTGAGAGGTTTCTTCTGGAGTGTTGTGCTTTAACTTGTTGTAAGCTTCTCCTTAAAGTCCTCTCAGGTTCAGGATCAAGATTAAAGAGAAGTTCTTTATCCCTATTCCTGGTCATAAACAAGAAAAGAAGAAACCAAGGAAAGAGGAGAATGGGAGCTCTATGTTCAAGAACAGAGGACTCCCTGTGAGATGGAAGAAAGAAGAGAAAGAAGAATGGAGATAGAAGAAGGAGAAGAAGAATTCGAATAAAGAGAGGAGAAGAATTAGAAGTAGAAAAGATAAACAAGAATTAAAATATTTTTGTTTTTGTTTTATTTATTTATGAAATTTGAAAATATAAGTTAATTAATTAAAAATATTTGAAAATTAAATAATGAATTTTCGAAAATAGAAGAGAGAGATAGAAGAGAATTTTCGAAAATAGGAGAGAGAAGAATTAGTTAGGAAGTTCTGAAAAAGAAGAGAAAGAAAACAAGTAATTAATTAAGAAAGATTTAAAAACAAGATAAGAAAGAAGATTAGAATTTAAAAATAATTGAAAAAGTCAAGAAGATAAGATAAGAATTAAAAAGATTTGAAAAAAATTTAATTTTAAAACTTAAAAGAAGATAAGATAGAAAAGAAAAGATAAGTTAGGTAAGAAAGATAAGATAAGGAAGTTAAGAGAAGATAAGTTTTTAAATTAAAAAGATTTGAAATTTAAATTTTGAAATTTGAAAATTAAATTTTGAATTTTGAATTTTAAAATTTGAATTTTAAAATTTGAAGTTCAAATTTTGAAAAGGTTTAATTTTTAAAATCTGAAATTTGAAATTTGAAATAAGATAAGATAAGATTTCTGAATTTTAAAGAAAGATAAAAAGCTAAGATAAGATTTTGAAAAAGATATGATTTTTGAAAAGATTGGAATTTTGAAAAGATTTGATTTTGAAATTTGAAAACTAAGATAAGATAAGATAATAATTTAAAATTAAAATAAAGATAGAAAATCTATTTTTTTAATTTCTTAATTTAATGAGGAAAGAGAAAAACAACAAAAAGACCCAAAACATAAAATTTTTAGATCTAAGAAGACTAATTTTCAAAAATTGAGAAAAAAACATAAAGAGGCACCAAACTTAAAAATTTTAAGATCAAAATAAGAAGAAAAATAAGAACACTTTGAAGATCAAGAAGAACACCAAGAACAAAACTCAGAATTCAGAGAAAATAAGAACATGCAAAGGACACCAAACTTAAAAAATTTAAAAACCAAGAACACTATTTTCCAAAAATTAAAGAAAATATACAAGAAGACACCAAACTTAAAGATTGACACAAGACTCAAACAAAAGACACTAATTTTGAAAATTTTTTGAAAAGAGACTCAAAGAATTCGAAAATTCAACCAAGAACACAAACAAAAGACTCAAACCAGAAACAAAGATTAAATAAAGAAAAGAATTTTTTTTTGAAAAAGTTTTTGATTTTTTGAAAAAAAAGAAAAAAAAAAATAAAAGACTCTAACAAAATTAAAGATAATACCTAATCTAAGGAACAAGATAATCCGTCAGTTGTCCAAACTCGAACAATCTCCGACAACGGCGCCAACTGAACCAGCAAGTGCACTGGATCGTCCAAGTAATACCTGAGCGAGTCAGGGTCGATCCCACGAGGATTGTGGTTTGAAGCAAGTTATGGTTATCTTGCATATCTTAGTCAGGCAAGTAGAAGAGTTGTTGGATTTGGTTAAAAGCATAAAAGGAATAAAGATGGAATTACAAGGTTTAATTATAAGCAGTGGTAAGAAGATGGTTAAGACTTGGAGATGCTTTGTCCTTCTAGATTAACTCTGGTCTTACTGTCTTCTTCAATTGTGAATGATTTTTTCTATGGCAGGCTATATGTGATTGACGCTGGTTTGAGCAGCCACCAATACTCCTCCAGATCTAAACCCCAGGGTCATTGCGGATCCAGTCTGATTGAAGGTGAAGCTCCTGCAGTTCATTCTCCTTGGTGATCCTATTCAAAATGCCACAGACAAGGTTGAATCTTCCGGATCAGAGGATACTATGTATTTGGGTTCTAGCCTCAACCACAGAGACTCTAATCTCCCTATACTTCGGCTGAACTGGTGTCTCAAGAAGTCCCCAACGAAGTCGTGGATTAGCTGTCTAAGAGATGTATAATCAAGTTGGTGGTTCATCATTGTCCGATAAAAGACTCACTCTGAACCCATGTAGAATGTGATAACCTAATGCCAGTTCAACGCATTCAGATTGATGAAGAACGAAGATATATCTTAGAATAAAGATTCAAACACGAATTGAGAAAGAACAGTAGTACTTTTATTAAACCATAAAACTCAGCAGGGCTCCTCCCTTCAACCTAGGAGATTTAGAAACTCATACTGATAGAAAATACAATCATTAATGTGTAAAGTGTGCGTCCTCCCTTTAATGAGAGGTGTAAAATTCTTTAAATACTAAACTAATGACTAAGGACTATATTAAGAAGGTAAAATAGTCTTTTAGTGCTAAAATTCACTTCTGGGGCCCACTTGGTGAGTGTTTGGGCTGAGCTTTGATGAGATCCACGTGCTAGGACGCCTCTAAGGCATTGAACGCTGGCTAGGGGGGTCCTCTTTGGGCGTTTGGACGCTGGTCTCTTCCTTTGGGCGCTGGATGCCTGGAGTGGGGCAAGAGGCTGGCGTTGAACGCCAGTTTTGGGCCTTCAATTTTAAAGGAAAGTATGGACTATTATACATTGCTGAAAAGCTCTGAAAGTCATCTTTCTATAGCCGTTGAGAACGCTCCATTTGAATTTCTGTAGCTCCAAAAAAGCTCTTTCAAATGCAAGGAGGTCAAATCCGGACAGCATCTGCAGTGCTTTCTCTGTCTCTGAATCAGACTTTTGCTCCAGCTCCTTGATGAACTAGATTTTCTATCGGTAAAGAAATTCACAAATATAACCACGTTGTAAGTATAGCTCCTAAACTAACAAAAAATCCTTTCGTACAAACGTTTGGTTGTCACAAGTAACAAACCCAATAAAATTTATAAACCGAAGTATTCAAACCTCGGGTCGTCTTCTCAAGGAATTGCAGGGAGGTATGACTTATTATTAGCTATGGAAAAGGTAGAATTTTGGGTTTTAAAAGGTTTGAACAAGGAAAATAAATTGCAGGAATTAATAAATTAATATCTAATAAAACTCTTGGCAAGGTACGAAAATTTGGAAGTCCTATCCTAGTTATCCTTATCGATGGTGATGAGAATTGAGTTCTAATCCCACTTAGTTAACCTTTACTAAAGCAAAGGAAAGTCAAGTGGACTAATTAGTTTGATCCTCAAGTCCTAGTCAATTCCTAAGAAAGGACTAGAGTTAGTGGAATTCAATTCAATTAGCAAAAATAACAATTATCAATCACGATGAGTTTGATAACTCAAGAGTCTCCAATTAATCAATTAAAGCCAAGAATATAAAAAGCTAAATAAGAGTAATAAATCTGAAATACCTCAATTTATATTAAATAAAGAAAATCCTAACATGAATGGTTCGTAAGCCAATTTGGCAACTTAAGTAATCAACAAATAAAAGCATTAAAGTATCTGAAAGTAGAAGAGAAATATAAAATAAAAGGAATATTGAACCTGTGACTGAAGATGAATTGAATTAAACTAATAGAAATCCTAAAATCCTAAAATCCTAAAATCCTAAATCCTAAGAGATAGGAGAGAACCTCTCTCTCTAAAAACTACATCTAAATTATGAAAAGTGAATAATGGAAGGCTTGGGTTTTCGCCAGGTCACGCGTCTGCGTGATCCACGCGTTCGCATCGCCTGGCTTCGGGGCAGCTATGACAAATTATGTATCTTTGCGAAGCCTTGAACGTTAGCTTTCCAACGCAACTGGAACCATCTCATTTGGACCTCTGTAGCTCAAGTTATGACCGTTTGAGTGCGAAGAGGTCAGGCTGGACAACTTAACAATTTCTTCAACTTCTTGTATTCCTTCCACTTTTGCATGCTTCCTCTCTATCCTCCAAGCCATTCCTGCCCTATAATCCCTGAAATCACTTCACGCACATATCACGACATCGAATGGTAATAAGAGAGGATTAATATTAGCAAATATAAGGCCAAAGAAGCATGTTTTCAATCATATCACAAAACCAGGAAGAAAAATGTAAAACATGCAAATTATATGAATAAGTGGGTAAAGAGTTGATAAAAACCACTCGATTAAACACAATATAAACCATAAAATAGTGGTTTATCACTCCTCAATTTCAGCCAGAAAATACTTAAAATTGTATAAAAACACATAAACTCAAAGTAGAATCCAAAAATGTGAATTTTACACTAAAACCTATGAAAACTTAACAAAAATTAAATAAAACATGCTAAAAACTATATGAAAATGATACCAAAAAGTGTATAAAATATCCGCTCATCACTAGTACAGGAAGCGGCTGTAGCAAACCTTGGGGCATAGTTGTTAGAACTGAATTGGTGATCGAACCGATTGAATTACTGGTTCTTTGATTCATTGGTTTAACCAGTGATTTACTGGTCGAAGCAATAGAACTAGTCTCACGTAAATAAAAAATATAAAATAGTAAAATTAAAATTTAAAATTTATATACTAACATTTTAATATATAGATATTTAAAAGGTTTAATAATTATTTTAATAATTGTATAAATTTTAATGAAATAAATATATAAAATTATAATAAAACAAAATTAGTAATAAAAATAAAAAATATAATATTATTATTAAAAGATAAAATTAACCTTTGATATAACTTAAATTTGATTTAATTAATTATATATAAATTATAATATAACATGAGTTTTTATATATTATATATATATATATATATATATATATATATATATATATATATATATATATAAAATATATATAACAAAAAAAATTCTTTCTTTAAGTTGCACTAGGTATTTAATATATAAAATTATAAACAAACTATGCAGTAAGAAAACAATTAGCTCAGGGGTGGAGTCATGTTCAGGTTTTGTTAAGGTACAAGGTTTGAATCCTTGCTTCAGCATTTTTTCAAAATAGCTACGTGCGTGCTGACGGATAAAGGTCCGATTCTTCAATTTTCGGTGAACTGATTTTTATAACTATACCTTGGGGTTTGGCTGGAGCATATTTCGTAAATTAACAGACGTTACACTATTTAATAAATCGATGCACGTCAGTCTTCATGCCCAACTCAAAAAATAGGTCACTCATGTAACAGTAGGTCTCTTAGTCCTAAGTAATCTGGAACCTAAAGCTTCCCTTAGTACACTAGGAGGCCTTTATGTTTTCCATAATCTAATCCCAATTTTCCATCTCTGAGTTGTTGATGTAAATTTCGCATCTTGGGGCATTGTTGATTAGCCTCTTTGAGGGATGAGAACAAAGAGATATAGACCGTAGTAAGGCTATGAAGCTCTGGCTGTAGTTCAGAATTAGGATGATGGGAGAGTGCATCTACCACTTGATTGAGCCGTCCTGGTCGGTACTCAATGTTAAATTCAAAACCCATGAGCTTAGCAAGATAATACTGCTGGTCTGGAGTTAGGACAACTTGATTCATCAATTCTTAAAGGCCCTAGTGGCCTGTTTTAATGAGAAATTTTTGCCCCAATAGATAGTAGCACCATTTGGCTACTGCTTGGGTAATGGCATAAAGCTCGCAGATGTAGGTCAATGATAATATAATTTTCTGTGCCAATTTCTCACTAAAGTAGGCAAGAGAATGTCTATTTTGGGAAAGAATAACCTCAATTTCTCTGTGAGATGCATTTGTCTATATAGTAAAAATTTTTAAAAAATCCGGTAATGCTAACACTGGTGTTTGCATCATCACATTTTTTTATTCTTTAAAGACCTGGTCAGCTTCAATCCCCCAATGAAAGCTATTCTTCTTGAGAAGCTCCGTGAGTAGATGAGTAATATGGGCATATTTGGCCATAAATTTTCTATAATAACCTGTTAAATCAAAAAATTTGCGTAGTTGTTTGATTGTGGCAGGTTTTGGCCATGCTTGAATAGCCGAAGTCTTAGAAGGGTTAACCTTCACTCCCTCCGCACACACAATACGTCCTATGTAGTTCACCTGAGTATAACCAAATAAGAATTTAGATCTCTTAGTAAACAACTAATGCTCGACAAGTGTGGCAAGTGTGATCTGCAATGCTAAAGGTGTTCCTCCCTATTCCTGTGTGGTGGTACTTGAGTGGGTTCTGAAAAGACCTCTTGATGCTCATCCAAAATTTCCTGCACATCGGTAGGAGTAGAAATCAAGTTGTCTTTGGTGCCCGCAACTAATTTCAAATGGTACAAGGTGGTGACCACTTCGGTAGCCATCATTTTCTGAAACATCCAATTGCTAAGTACTTCAAATTATGGAAGGTGCTCCCCTTGCAACTTGATATGCACATTATTAACAATAAATTTCATAGTCAATAACCCATAGTGAATTGTAACGTAACTCAAGTACATTAGCTACAACACTATATCAGCCCCTTGGAGTTCCAAAAAAAAAAAAGTGCTAACATTGAATGGGTAGCCTTGCATTACCAAGGGTATGTCTTCACAACAAGCTTTACATCCTATCACATCCCCGTTACCAACTAGAACTTTTAAGGGACTGGTTTGTTTGATAGGAAAGTTAAGTTTCTCCATCACAGTAGCTTTAATGAAGCTGTATGAACTTCCTCCACCGATCAGAACCATGACTTGCTGCCCATTATAAGAACCTTTGAGCCAAAAAGTAGTGAAGCTAATCTTAGGTTGCACTGAAGTTATGACCACCGGATTGCTCTCTTCGATTAGTGTAACCATTATTATTTCTGGTTCTTGTAGGATCTCTTGCATTTTCTCATCACCAATTAGTAAATAGTAGAAAGTTTTGCATCGATGACCCATGTATCACTTGTCTTCACAATAATAGCACAAACCTTTCTCTCATTTGATTTTGATTTCTGTAGTTTTAAGTTTCTTGAAAGGTGTGTCTAAGGTTATATTTTTGGTATTATTGTGTAGTTGGGGCTAAGTAAAAGGTACAGGATTGGTAGTGAACTGCTTATATGTGGTGTTTCAGATGGGTGATGATTGGGTTGGTCGAGTATGATTGTGCATTATTTTGAATATGGAGTTGGTTGTTTGTTTTTATTCATAGATTTTGGCAAAAGAAACTGCATGAACATATGAAGTTGGTTTGGCTAATAGTAGTTCACATTTCAGGTAATCTTGAAGACCTGTAGTGAATAGAGAAATCACCCAATCCTCACTAAGCCTAGTCACTTGGTTCGTGAGTTTCTAAAATTGGGTTTTGTTCTTGTATGAATACCTTGAGGATAGCTCGACTTCTATGAATCGACACCGGGTTGTTCCTTTAATGCCGATCTATAAGCTTTGGGAAAGTCCGAGTTTTCTGCCTAAGGAGATGTCCAATCGTGGAGAGTATGAAAAGGGGGGGGAGTGTACCTGCAAAGGCACTCCGATGCTTAAGTTAGTATTGAGAATTCAATGTGTTCGTTAAGGAGAAGATGCCATACCTTTATATGTGATGCCTAGGCATCTTTGGCTAGTTTCACAAGTCATTTTCTATAGTTTTTACTTAGTTTCATGCATTATCTTCATCAATAAGCAAGCATTTGGATGAGTTACTTATGCATGTCTTGATTCATCAAACGTTAGTGAATTATAATTATTTTTGTGAGATTTATGCAAGAACTACTTGATATATTGAATGATGCAATATCTTGTGATTATGGCAGAGCTTTGATGCACTTGTTTGATTGATGACAGGCAAAGGAGAAGCAGAGGAAGGTAAGAAGGTGCTGGTGTTAGTGGCAAAGTTAGCCCACTAACACCAATGCTAACGTGCTCTACAAAGAAGAATCTGGCATTAGTGGCAAAGTTAGCCCACTAACGCCAGCGTTAACGTGGCCAAGGGAGAAGAAGAAGCTGGTGTTAGTGGCAAAGTTAGCCCACTAATGCCAGTGCCAACGTTGGGCAAGAAGGAAGGGGGCGTTAATGGGCAACGTTAGCACACCAACGCCAGTGCTAATGTTGTGCCACAAGCTGGGGCTAGAAGAGTTGTCAACATGCGTTGGTGTTAGGGGCAATGTTAGCACACTAACACCAGTATTAACACCAGAATGCAATGTTGGTAACGTTGTTAACGACAGTACCAACGGTATGAGAAGGGCCTCAAAACTTCTTCACTACTTCAGTTAAGGCCAAGGGCCCACATCCAAGTACTTGAAGACTCATTTGAAGATCAGAGAGTAGTATATATAGGAAGAGTTTTGAACTTAGATAGGAGAGCTAGGATCTATATTGGAGATCCGAATTGGGAAACTTTGACGATTTTTCTTTCTTCTTTGTACTTAGTTTTACTTTTCATGTACTTTATTTTGCTTGCTGAATTTTCCAGAGCGATGATGAACTAAACCCCACATCATTAGGGGGAGGAGCTCTATTTTAATTCAAATGAATTGATGCAATTCTTCTTCTTCTTCTCAATCCGCTTGTTGTAGCTAAGGGAAAGCTTTTGTGCTTCATAGATCCATTCACTACCGGAAGGGGGTTTGGATCTACTTGAATCTCTATGTAAGCCTTGGAAAAGAGATCATAGGATTCAGTTTGAAGCTTCTCCCTCATAACTCTTTTGATCAATACATTCTTAGTTGGTACGTGACATATAACCTCTTTGAATTGAGATCCTAAGGGTTGTGTGGCTTATGGATTAGAACTTTGAACTTAACCTCTTCTCATCAACAATTAAATCAAGGAATTGGCAATTGATTGTGTTAAGAAAAATTGGGTTATCAAGGAATTGGAACTCAATTATTTACAATCCGCCATAGATCTACTTCATATGATTGAGAATGAAGTTGAGAACCATTGATTCATGAAGGATTATAATACCTCCAATCCCTAATGAATCTCACATATTGTTGTTCTTCCTTTCAATTACTTTAAATTTCTTGTTATCTTTGATTTCCAGCACCCAAAACCCATTTACATTTCATGCAATTTATCTTTCATTGCTGTTTACATTCTTGCTTTTACTTTCTTGTCATTTAAGTTTCAGCTCTTTAATTTTTTGTCATCTAAGTTTCCGCCATTTACCTTTCACAATTTACTTTCAGCTCTTTATTCTTCAATAATTTAAATTCAGTATAGTTACTTTCTTTGTTAATTATATTTTGTTTGGTCAATTACACCAAAATCATCAAATATTAGCTTGACTAGATAAATCACCTAACTAAAGTTGCTTAATCCATCAATCTCTGTGGGATCAACCTCACTCAACAGTGAGTTATTACTTGGCGATTCGGTACACTTGCCAAAGGAATTTGTGTTGTGCAAATTTCCAGTCATCAATAGGTGGAGTATAATTGGTCGGTTACGTTATTGTTGATCATCTAAATTAAAAGGCAGTTATTAGGTTTTTAATGAATGATAACGTCTGGTCGGACGTATTTATTCCAGGATGTTAACTTGCTGAATCTTGTAATGCATAATGGCCGAGTACGGAAATTGTCGAGTTATGGTCATAATGCCGAGTTATGAGGTCGGATTTGTAACAGCCATATTATAGCCTGCAAGCTTAGCCTGAGAATAAATTTTAATGAAGTAGGTTGAGCTTTTTAATGAAGCATAAGTCGGCAATTAGACGAGTGCATAACTCGATAATTTGGCTTAGGCTTGGAGCCCCAAGTTCAAGATGCTTTATTAGAAACATATATTAAATAGATTTTAGTAAGAGAGAGAATAAGTTTAAATGCCCATTAATGAAAGAGCGTGTTCCCAATGTCGCTTGACGTGACTGAAGGGATTGTTTTAGTGAACCCAAAACTGTAGTGGGAAGTTAAAGGTTTTCTGGAATCCAAAAGAGTTTTGTGGAGTTGCCCAAGGTATACTTGTTATCAGACACTGTTTGAAGAAAAATGGGCAAAAGAGGTACGCTTTACTTCCCCTGTAGTTTCTGCAACTTCTGTTCTTCTTCTTCATTTTCTTTTTGGTAATGGGTTTCGAAAAAGAGAAGAAAGAAAAAATTGATTGGTCCTATGACTGGGTAAATGATGATGTTAGGAAGCGTTCCTCGCTGTTTTTAGACCAGGGAGCTGTAAAGGAGATAGATAAAAGTAATATTGTCAGGAGGGAATCTAGGGTTCGATTGGAGTTGCTTCCATGTTCTGAGGGTGACCGGGTGTTTCACAGGGGTGAAGGCTTTGAGAATTTTTACATGTACAGTTGTGTTTTCGAAGAGTTGAGGGTGAAACTCCCGTTTTTAGATTTTCAGTGTCAGGTTCTTAGGCAGTTAAATTGTGCATCAACTCAACTTCACTCCAATGGCTGGGCGTTTCTTCGTACTTTTGAGGTTCTGATGGAATTCTTGGAGGAGACTCCTTCAGTGGAATTGTTTTTCTCCCTGTTTCAAGCTAAGGGTGTTTGGAAAGGTGGTTGGGTGAACTTATATAGTTTGCGCTTTCCTATCTTCAAACTGTATAAGTCATCCTTTAAAAATTTCAAGAAAATGTATATAAAGGTTAGAAATGCAGAAGGAGATTTCCCTTCTTATGTAGACAAGCATTTGGGGGAAAAGTTTTCCCTTTGGTGGTGCTCAGAGTCACAGAATATTCTAGGGCCTGAAACCATAAGTGCAAGGGATGAATGTATAATTGAGTATTTAGTTGAGGGTGTTGATCGGAAAGAGTTGATTTCTGTGTTTGATCTGCTACAGTGGGACGAGAATAGGCAGGCAGTTATAGATTATTTAGGTGAGCTTTTAAAATACTTAGTTATTGCTTTGTGTGATGTTTATGTTGTTAATATTGGTGTTTCATTTCAGGAGGAAAGTATCCTAGGGTGTCGGTGTCTACTCTGAGAGCTCGGGTTAAGAGCAAAAATCTTGAGAAAGAGGGATCTACTTCAAAAGTAGAAAAGGTTGTTGGTGTTAGCGAGGTTAATCAGCCTAAGCCAGCAAGAAAGAAGGTTATTCTAAAAAAGAGAAAAACAAATGTTGTCGATCTGTTTGAATGTTTCGAGGATGATAAAGGTGAAGTTTCTATTGAGAAAATTCAAATTTTTTTCAAAAATCAACAGAGATTGCATGACGTTGCCGGTCAAAGTGATGGATCGTCATTGTGGGGGAAGGATTTTCCCTATATGGCTGTTGCCGATGACGTGTGCCGAACTTCGGCGGATGTGACGTTGGCGGACGAGGTTGGTGATATCACCATAGATCAATATATGCAGGTATTTGTATTTGTTGTGTTTGTTTTTTTTTTTTTTTTGATAGATAGATGCAGTTAAAAGAAATCAAGTGCAGTACCGTCTAAATAAGAAGGAAAACATCGGCATAAAACTTTAGTGTTGGTAGGATGAACCTTCTGGGCAGCACGAAGTTCATCACGTCGACTGTGAATGTCCTAACAGGATTGTCAGGCGTGGAGTTTTTATTTTCTGGCCGAGCTTCTTCATTGTGGTGAGCTTCTTCATTCCGAGCAGTTTCGGATACGTGAGTGGGACCAGAATGATGTTCGGCTTCCTCCGTTTTCTCTTGGCAATCGTTGTTGTTGTTTTCAATCTGAGCATTGTAGGTGATTTGGTTTGGCATTCGCTGATTCTCCTCTGCCATGCGTTGGTTGGCTTGTTGCAACTCAGTTACCATCCGAAGAAGTTCGGCTGGTGTAGGTGGGAGTTGATCAGCCATGGTCGAAGATAAAAATGCTTAGGCCTGAACAAGAAAAAGATTATATCTTCGGCCCCACGGTGGGCGCCAACTGTTCTTGTATGAATACCTTGAGGATAGCTCAGCTTCTATGAATCGACGCCAGGTTGTTCCTTTAACGCCAATCTATGAGTTTTGGGGAAGTCCGAGCTTTCTACCTAAAGAGATGTCCAATCGTGGAGAGTATGAAAAAAGGGGGGAGTGTACCTGCAAAGACACTCCGATGCTTAAGTTAGTATTGAAAATTCAATGTGTTCGTTAAGGAGAAGATGCCATACCTTTATAGGTGGAGTATAATTGGTCGGTTACGTTATTGTTGATCGTCTGAATTGAAAGGCAGTTATTAGTTTTTTAATGAATGATAATGTCTGGTCGGACGTTTTTATTCCAGGATGTTAACCTGCTGAATCTTGTAATGCATAATGGCGGAGTTATTATGGAAATTGCCGAGTTATGGTTATAATGTCGAGTTATGAGGTCGGATTTGTAACAGCCGTATCAAGTTTAGTATTCAGCCAAGTTTTCGGGCTATTTATGCTCCTTAAGAGCTGCTTTCGGGTCAAAATACTGGTTATGGCTGAAATAGACCTACAATACATCTAGAAAAGTCTCCCATATATAGGTAATATTATTGTTCACTCGCCAACAATACCAGGAGTAGGCAGATCCAGCTAGGTGGAATGAAATCATTCTGATTCTCATCTCAGCAGGTACAGAGAACCACTCAAAATACTCTTTGACTTTGAAAATCCGTTCATCAACATTATTTTAACCGTTAAATATATGTAATTTAAATTTAATACCTCTGACTTGGTAGATCTGATGTTGAGCATGCCCATATGGAGAATGCGATTCATCATTTCCTGGTTCTTTCACCACTTTCTTCAGTTTTAAGGCATCTTTCAACATGCTTCAGATCTCCATCAACGAACTTTCCAACCCATCCATCCGTGTGTCGGTAGTGGTAAATTGGCTAGCCATTTCGACGTGGCTGTGTTGCAAGGCAGCGAACTCAGCCTGTTGCCGATTATAATTAACTCCCTGTTTTGTCGATTTTAGTAAATCGATGTTGGTTCGATATCTAGTAGTCTGAGAGCGAAACCTACTCCTCATTGCAGGTACCATTTTTCTAAAAGTGCATCAAAGCATCTTCGATTAGACCGTGATTGGGAATAAAAATAAATTAAAATTGATCAATCAAGGAAAAGAACAAAAGGAAGGTTTTCGAAAAGAAAACATATTGAAAACAGAAAAGTTTGTGTTGAAATTAAAGGAAAGCGATAAAATGCCTTTGACTGGATCAAAAGACTTTAAATTAAAAGTAAACAATGCAGAAATGTAAATTGGACAAAGATGAAGATAAAGAATACTTGGAAAATAAATTTACTTAAAACATAAAGTTTTACAGAAAGATAAACTGAAAGAATGAAAAGATGGAAGGAATCCTACAGAAAAGTTACTCGATTGCAGACTCAGGAATTCGCTGGGATGTGAATGTGCTTGAGTATTTTCTGAGTAAAATTTCCAACCCTTATTCCCTAACACTTCCTAGTATTTATAGACTAATCTTACATTACTGAAAATTAATTTACAATTAATTACAATTAAATACAAAATTACAAATTTGAAATGCAATCCCTCTTGGTAACCGTTCTCGCCGCGTGATTGTAGATATTCCCCATGATTTCCTCGTATAATAGAAGCCACTAACATTCCCACTTCTATAACTATTCGACCAGCTCATCGAAGACCTTACTCAATTTCTCGAATCGAATCTCCTATTCGATCAGGCCTACTCGATTAACAAAACAATCGAAATTCAAATCAGCGCCAGTTACGTCCAATCTCATGCTCATGCGTATATCTTCTCGAAAGACCATATCTGACTCATTCCGAATTAATTCACTCTTATCGAAAATATTTTTCGATCAACAAATTGCCCCCTTGGATTAATGTGGTTGCCTTCGATAACATTATCGAAGAATAAAACACTTAATCCAAAAGACGTCAGTTTTCAAATCAGTAATAATTGTCATTTAAACTCCCCATTACTACTGACCCACACAACACGTCTCCCGAAATTTGCAATTTCTATCTTACCACTTCATCTTCCTCACGAAGTTACCTTTATTCGCATTCCTTCCACAGTAACGGTTATTGTGATACTTTAAAGTCATCACTTTCTCCTTTGTTCGAATTTCTAGAACCTCATCATTCTTCTGAATTTTCTCTACCCCAAAAATTTCTTCACAAAATCCTCAACCTTCAACCTCATTTCTTTTCTTTGACAATGGCTGGTTCCTCTTCTCATGCCACTACTCAAGATAAGGGTAAAGGTCATGTAATAACACCGCCATCTCCGCCGGCTCTTCGTATTCTTAATCAAATCAATGATGAAATCATTGACAATTCCCATTTACAGATTAACGACACCAGAATCTTAATCCCCTTTACAATCAGTGCAGATACACACTGCTTCCTTGGACCAATTGAAACTCTTGATAGAGCAAACAAAAAACTCTCTTTCTTCCTAAATGCTGAAGGGGAAGATTTACTAATAAACCAAGCTTTCAACATCTCTCATTTTATCAACCAAAAACCCTTCCGAAACAATACAAAAATCAATCCTCGAGGGTTTGATTTCACAACTTGGTACCAACGCCTCGATCCCACAAAGAGTGCTATCTAGGGAGCCCTAGGAATACACGAACTTCTAAGGCTTTCTCATTTCTCACTCGCTACATACCCTTGGATGATTGGGGCGGTAACTTGTTTCTGGTATAGAACAACCAATAACTTCCACCTTCCCTGCGGAATGATCGGAATGTCTCTCCTCGATGTAGCTGCCATTACAGGACTCCCAATAAATTCTCCAGATTGTACTCCTGACATGCAATCTAAGCATCAATACAATATTGTCTTCAACACTTCTTATAGTGAATTCATTGCCCACAACATGGGTGAAGATGGTACAGAAATCACAGACAGTGAACATGTAGCCTTCTTGTTTTACTGGTTAAATGCAATCTTGTTCTGTTCTCGAAGTGTACAAATGTCAAAGCTTTTCCTTCCCCTGGCTGCTCTCTTACATGAAGGGAAAGCTCTCAACTTGGCCAAGCTTCTCTTAGGGCACATTTTTGAAAAACTTGGTCAATTTGTCTGTGACCTCCGAGACAATAAAATAATCAATACAGGAGGTCCACTCTGGCTCCTTCAATTATGACTTAATGCCATTTTTGAAAATTTTATGACCAAACCTGAAGGTGGCAGTACTGATAAACAATACATTGAAGGTTTTCGTTTGTCAAATTACAAATCAAATTTTCCAAACACTCAATCGGATGAAGACAGATTTTGGGCCGTTTTCTCCCTCTTTCATTCTTGCAAAGATTTCAATAATGATCAACTCAATTTTATTCCTTTTTTGCATCGTAATCGCGGCCCTGCTTGGCTTGATCATTTACTTTTTCCAAATACTAATGAGGAAAATGAACTCGCAAATTGAAATTGGGCAAACCTGTTGGCTGTTCAGGTGATACCAATAGGGTTGCCACAGTATATAAAAAAAAATTCAAGATAACCCTATACGCTCCTCACTTAACTGCTAGACAACTGGGTTTTTCTAAAGCTATCCCAACACCACAGCCTCAACACAGTGAACCATTCTGTCACATTACTCTGTTATCTCAAGAAGATTTCAACACTTGTCTCTTAAAAAATCAAAAACAAAGAGACCGCTTCAACTTCTTGATCTGTGAACGCAGTTCATCTATCACCAAGTCTTGTTTCGAATGGTGGGATGCTTATTATTCAGGGTACACTCGTACCTTAGAAGAAATTCAACAAACTGCTGTTCGAACATCTATCACTGAGAGTTTCCCAAAAAGGACTCACAAAAGAAAAGCTGATACTGCTCGACCACCGCCACATAAGAGCAGAAGAACTCCTACTAGAACCTCTCGAAGAATAACTCTTCTATTCATAACTCTTCCTTTGAACTCGAAATGTTATTCAATTTGTATTTTCTTAACCATTATTGGTTTTGTACTTTTTATCAGTTAGTACTGCCATCATCAAGCGAAAGTGCTGATGAAAGTGAACCAACCAACAAGGACACTCTTGCTGCCTCTTCTCAATCGGAAGATGCAGCCGATTCTGACCCTGGCTCTCAACTGGTACAAAGATCCAGACTTCCCCAGGTAACACAATTATCTTTACACACATTTTACTAAACTTTAAAATAAATTTTAGACTTATAACTGTGTACCTTTTGTACTAGCCCATTAATGTCGCCCATTCGACCTCATCTGCTGGGGCTCTTGAACAACCAATTCTGCAACAACAAAATGACCCAGAGCATTCCACATCACATGATTCAATTCAATTCACAGGATCCCTTGAATCAATTCTAGCCGCTTTTCCACCTTCTTTCCATACAACACAGGTGATTGACCCAACAACAAATCCCTTACAACATTCTCCAGAAGAAACACATATACTTGAGTCAATTTCACCAAACAATCAAGCTACATTCTCCGCAGAAAACCTAGTAATCCCAGACTCCGATTCTGCTTCTAAGGCTGCTGACACTACCAATTCAGATTCCTTTCGATCCAAGGTTTTAGAAACTCCTCCCGAGTTGCAACCTAGTTCTTCACTTCAAGCTAATCTTCAAACTCCTCCTGGGCCAAGGCCTAGAACAGCGAATGCTTCTACCACCCCTACAAGTGCTTCGTTGGACAACTTAATTTCTGTCTTAAATAAAGTTATCCAGGAAAATAAAATTCCAGTGCATGTACCAGTGATCTCAAGACCTGCTACATCAAGACCTTTAATCGAATTAGATCCTGACGCTCGGGAACAACTTTGATCACTCATCAAACTCTTGGATCATCCACCTACCACATGGGTTAATGATCCAATTCTCTACAAACTCTTGGCTGATCTTTTGAATTCTTCTTTTGAACTCCCAACTAACACACCACATTCTGCCTCAATTCAAGAGTTCAAACAACTTCTCAATGAGAGCGTCGCATCTCAGTTTCAACTCCAAGAGATTGAAAATGAAAAAGCCACAACCAAATCTAATATAGAAAATTATCTTACAACCACTCAACCAATTCAAGCTTCTCGTGAGGAATTTGATCTAAGAATCTCCCATGCTATTTCTGTTCAAGCTTTTTATGATCAAGAAGAAGCAAGACTCGAAGCAGAATTAATTCAGATTCAGGAACAGCTTGCCACCATACGCCAAAGTCGAGCCACCATAGCCAAACCTCTAGCAATAGCCCAACAAGATCAACATCACCTTATTCAGGAACTTGTCTCAATTGATACCAAGTGGAGAGAATATAAAAAACAACTTGAGAAAATCCAAGCTGACAAGTTCAAACAAATTGAAATGCTTTCAATTCTGAAAAACAAAAGGGCAAAGCTGCGCTCCGATTTGGCAAAACTAGTGGCACCTTAAATTCCTTTTTTGTTTCTAATTTTATTTTTTTAATAACTTCCATCTTTTCTGAACTTTATATATATGTTGAACTTCTATGTTTGCCAACAATAGAAAAGTTTCAAGTATTTTTCATTAATCGAATTAACCATTTTTCCTGATTCAATATCTTTGATCTGGTAAGCATTTCCAGAATATATTCTCGTTACTTGGAATGGGCCTTCCCAAGTATGGGACCACTTACCAAGAAATCTCGATTTCTTCTCCATTGGCAAAATAACCTTCAAAACTAATTCACCTACATTAAAAAACTTTTCCTTGATTCGACGATTATAGCTTCGAGCAATACTTTCTTTCTGTCGAATCATATTATCAAGTGCCAAAATTTGTTCTGAATCTAATTCATTCAACTCATCGAACATTGCATTCTAATAATCATCAACTGGCAAATCATTCTATCTTGATATTCTTAAAGTATTCAAATTAATTTCTAATGGTAGTATTGCATCATGACCATACACCAACTTAAATGGCGAAGTACCTATCGAACCCCTTGGTGAATTCCAACAGGCCCATAACATTTGGCTTAAAATTTCATGCCATGTTCGATGCCTATTTCCAATATGATTTTTAATCAAACTTATTAAAATTTTATTTGCTGCTTCTACTTGCCTATTAGCCTGTGCATAATAGGGAGTCGAAGTAACCATATTGATATTTCTTGAAGCTGCAAAACCTTTAACCCGCTAACTAGTAAACATTATTCCTTGATCAGTACTTAATGTTTGAGAAATTCTAAATCGATGAATAATGTGTTCCTTAATAAAATCTATTATCTCACCCTAACTTACTTCGATCAAGGGAATCGCCTCAACCCATTTTGTAAAATAATCAATTGCTACTAGGATAAACTTGTGTTGTTTGGATGAAGGAGGATGAATTAATCCAATTAAATCTGAAGCCCAACCTCTAAATGACCAAGGCTTTATTATCGAATGTAATTCGGATGCAGGAATTTGTAGAATCGAGCCATGTTTTTGACATTCCAGGCACGTTTTTGCATAATCAATACAATCTTTAATCATAGTTGACCAATATACATGATTGCATTATAACACCCATTTCATTTTCTTTCCAGCCTGGTGAGCACTGCATATTCCATTGTGAGCTTCACCCAAAGCAATGTTTTGATCACTCTGACCTAAACATCTCGATAAACTCCCATCGATACCTTTCTTATATAGTTCATCAGCCATTAAAACAAAATTCATTGCCCACAATTTTATCTTTCTATTAACTGGAATATTAGGCTCTTTCAAGTATTGAGCAATAAGCTTCCTCCAATCAGTATCCTCCCATTCATCAACACATAACACTTCTCTTTCACTTGTAGGTACTAAAATATGATGAATACCTATTAAAGACTCAATAGTCCCTGATCCGATTTTATACTTTGAAGCAATTTGGGCTAATTCATTAGCTATTTCGTTCTGAATCCTTGGAATATGAACCAAAGAGACTTTTTGAAAGAAGTTAACAATTCCCAAGCACTTGTCAAATACTTCTGTAACCTCTCATTGTTACATTTAAATTCTTTGGATAACTACTTCAAAACTAATTGAGAACATCCCAATATCTGAACTTCCAAAACCCTTTTACTAATCAAAATTTCAAGGCCCAAAATTAACGCTTCATACTCTGCCTCATTATTCGAACAGGGATATTTTATTTCAAATAGGAATTTTGACAAGATTCCTTCTGGTGAAACAATTAAAATCCCAACTCCTGCACCATCTTTATGTTTTGACCCATTAAAATATAACTTCCAATAATCAATTTTTACCTCGATTACATTTGCCCCCTGGTCATTGGTGCACGAATTGTAAATCACACTTTTCACAACTCGTACCACTAACTAGCAAGTGCACTGAGTCGTCCAAGTAATACCTTACGTGAGTAAGGATCGATCCCACGGAGATTGTCGGCTTGAAGCAAGATATGGCTATTTTGTAATTCTTAGTCAGGAAATCAATGATAAGAGTGATTATATTTATGACGAGTAAATAGCATAAAATAAATAATACTTGTTATGCAGTAATGGAGAACAGATTGAGGATTTGGAGATGCTCTATCTTCTGAATCTCTGCTTCCCTACTGTCTTCTTCTTCACGCACGCAGGTCTCCTCCTATGGCAAGCTGTATGTTGGTGGATCACCGTTGTCAATGGCTACCATCCGTCCTCTCAGTGAAAATGGTCCAAATACGCTGTCACCGCACGGCTAATTATCTGTCGGTTATCACTCATGTTGGAATAGGATCCATTGATCCTTTTGCATCTGTCACTATGCCCAACACTCGTGAGTTTGAAGCTCGTCACAGTCATCCCATCCCAGATCCTACTCGAAATACCACAGACAAGGTTTAGACTTTCCGGATCTCAGGAATGGCTGCCAATAATCCTAGCCTATACCACGAAGACTCTGATCATGAACCAAGAGGCTAAGAGATACACACTCAATCTAAGGTAGAACGGAAGTGGTTGTCAGGCACGCGTTCATAAGTTGAGAATGATGATGAGTGTCACGGATCATCACATTCATCACGGTTAAGTACAAGCGAATATCTTAGAATAGAATCAAGCGTGATTGAATAGAAAACATAAGTAATTGCATTAATTCATCGAGACACAGCAGAGCTCCTCACCCCCAACCATGGGGTTTAGAGACTCATGCCGTCAGAAATACAATATGAAACGTGTAAAATGTCATGAGATACATAATAAATCTCTAAAAGTTGTTTAAATACTAAACTAGTAACCTAGGTTTACAGAAAATGAGTAAACTACGATAGATAGTGCAGAAATCCACTTCCGGGGCCCACTTGGTGTGTGCTGGGGCTGAGACTTGAGCTTTACATGTGCCTATGCTATTTCTGGAGTTAAACACCAGGTTATGGCCTGTTTTGGGCGTTTAACTCCAACTTGTAACCTGTTTCTGGCGTTTAACGCCAGAATGCAACATGGAACTGGCGTTGAACGCCAGTTTACATCGTTTATCTTTGAGCAAAATATGAACTATTATATATTGCTGGAAAGCCCTAGATGTCTACTTTCTAACGCAATTGAGAGAGCGCCATTTGGGTTTCTGTAGCTCCAGAAAATCTATTTCGAGTGCAAGGAGGTCAGAATCCAACAACATCTGCAGTCCTTTTTCAACCTCTGAATCAGATTTTGCTCAAGTCCCTCAATTTCAGCCAGAAATTACCTGAAACCACAGAAAAATACACAAACTCATAGTAAAGTCCATAAATGTGATTTTTATTTAAAAATTAATAAAATATACTAAAAACTAATTAAATCATACTAAAAACTATGTAAAAATAATGCCAAAAAGTATATAAATTATCCGCTCATCACAACACCAAACTTAAATTGTTGCTTGTCCCCAAGCAACTGAAAATCAAATAGGATAAAAAGAAGAGAATATACTATAAATTCCAAAATATCAATGAAACTTAGCTCCAATCAGATGAGCGGGACTAGTAGCTTTTTGCCTCTGAACAGTTTTGGCATCTCACTTTATCCCTTGAAGTTCAGAATAATTGGCATATATAGGAACTCAGAATTCAGATAGTGTTATTGATTCTCCTAGTTCAGTATGTTGATTCTTGAACACAGCTACTTTATGAGTCTTGGCCGTGGCCCTAAGCACTTTATTTTCCAGTATTACCACCGGATACATAAATGCCACAGACACATAATTGGGTGAACCTTTTCAGATTATGACTCAACTTTGCTAGAGTCCCCAATTAGAGGTGTCCAGGGTTCTTAAGCACACTCTGTTTTTGCTTTGGACCTCGACTTTAAGCGCTCAGTCTCAAGTTTTCACTTGACACCTTCACGCCACAAGCACATGGTTAGGGACAGCTTGGTTTAGCTGCTTAGGCCAGGATTTTATTCCTTTAGGCCCTCCTATCCACTGATGCTCAAAGCCTTGGATCCTTTTTACCCTTGCCTTTTGGTTTTAAGGGCTATTGGCTTTTTCTGCTTGCTTTTTCTTTTTCTTTCTCTTTTTTTTCTTTTTTTTTCGCCTTTTTTTCGCAAGCTTTTGTATTCACTGCTTTTTCTTGCTTCAAGAATCAATTTTATGATTTTTCAGATTGTCAATAATATTTCTCCTTTTCATCATTCTTTCAAGGCCAACAATTTTAACATTCATAAACAACAAATTTCAAAAGACATATTCACTGTTCAAGCATTCATTCAGAGAGCAAAAAATATTGTCACCACATCAAAATAATTAAACT
The DNA here is from genome assembly GCF_003086295.3 of Arachis hypogaea. NCBI lineage: Eukaryota > Viridiplantae > Streptophyta > Magnoliopsida > Fabales > Fabaceae > Arachis > Arachis hypogaea. Next base: position 30,160,741 of record NC_092053.1, on the reverse strand, counting down.
AATTTCAAGGATGAATTCAAAATCATGTACTTCTTGTTCTTTTGTAATTAAAACATTTTTCATTTAAGAAAGGTGATGGATTCATAGAACATTCATAACTTTAAGGCATAAATTCTAATCTTTATTTATTATTTAATAGAAATAATATAAAATAGGCATAAAAAGCAGACAATTAATAATAAAAGAAAGGAAATTAAGGACATAAAGACAAATGACTCTAATTCTAATACTCATGTACTTTTAAAATGGATAAAAGGTTATCACAGAGTTAGGACTCAACAACCTTTATTTTGGGAGGTAGATGTCTCTTTAGTCTGTGGGGTGCTTGGTCCTTCAAGAGATAGCTTCTGGCGCTTTAGTTCCTTCAGTTCACGCCCTTTCTCTTCTTGTTCCCTAAGCAGTTTGCAGAGCATGCTGTTTTGATTTTGCTGTTCTTCCTTCAGTTGATCCATAGCTTCTTGTAACTTGGTGATAGATGCTTCTAGGCGCCCCCAGTATTCAAATTGAGGAATTTTCGGGAGGAACTCCTGTGCTCTCCTCTTGATGGGGTCGTCCTACACTTGTCCTTCCATTTTTGGTGATTAGTTGCTCAACTGAGATATACTCATCTACTCCCATTTTTACCCCAGCATCTTTACATAGCAGAGAGATTAAGCTTGGATATGCCAATTTGGCATCTTTGGAGTTTTTGTTTGCAATTATGTAAAGCTCACAAGAAATCAGCTGATGCACTTCCACTTCTTTTTCCAACATAATGCAATGAATCATCACTGCTCTTTTGATGGTGACTTCAGAGCGGTTGCTAGTGGGCAGTATAGAACGCCCAATGAAGTCCAGCCAGCCTCTGGCGACTGGTTTGAGATCTCCTCTCTTGAGTTGGTTTGGGACACCCATTGTGTTGGTTGTCTATTTGGCTCCAGGGAGGCATATGTCCTCTAGAATTTTGTCCAAGCTCTTATTGGGTCTCATCATTCTCCTATTAAAGGAGTCCGGGTCATCTTGCAGTTGAGGCAGCTTGAAGATCTCCCTTATTTTGTCAGGGTGGGTGTGAACAATCTTCCCTCTGACCAGAGTTCGATAGTCATAGAATGCGGTTCCAGCTATTCTCTGCCTGTCTGTCTACCACAGATTAGAGTAGAATTCCTGAACCATATTTCTTCCCACCTTTGTCTCAGGATTAGCTAGGATTTTCTAGCTCCTGTTTCGAATTTGCTCTTGGATCTCCGGATATTCGTCTTCTTTCATATCGAATTTAACTTTCGGGATCACTGACCTTAGACCCATTATTTTGTAGTAATGGTCTGAATGTTCTTTGGTTAAGAACTTCCCTTGATTCCAAAGTGGTTTTGGAATATTCCCTTTCTTGCCTCTTGAGGTGGTTTATTTTCCTTTAGGAGCCATGATCTTGGTGGGTATTGGCTTAGTGATCACGGATAAACACACAAAACTTAGAGGTTTGCTTGTCCTCAAGCAAAAGAAAGGAAAGGAGAGGGATAGAGGGAGAGCCAAGTTCGAATTGTGGAGGAAATGGGGGGAGGCCGAACGAGGATTTAAAGGAAAGGGGGGTGGGTTTTCGAAAATTTTTGAAAAAGATATGATAGAAAATGTGATTTGTAAAAGATAAGTATGATAGGAAAAAGATGTAATTTAAAATTGAAAAGATATGAAAGATATTTGAAAAAGATAGATTTGTTTTTTTAAAAAAATATTGTGAAGATTTGAAAAAGATATTGATGAGTTGAAAAGATTTGAAAAAGATAGATTTGTTTTGAAAAGAATTTGAAAAGAGGTTGAAGAAGAATTGAGAAAGATTTAATTTTAGGATTAAGATTTGTTTAATATTTTTGGAAAAGAGTTTGAAAAATGAAAGTATGGGAACATGTTTATGCAAGAAAGTATGGATGGAAATATGAAAATTTGAAAAAAAATCAAGTTGGGAACAAAAACGTCTTTCCCTCCACAATCCTGGCGTTAAACGCCCAACTAATGCATGTTTTGGGCGTTTAATGCCCCTCTGTAGCTTCTTTTGGGCGTTTTCTTGCCAGTGAGCTCCTTCTCCCTGTTTTGTATTCTGAATCCTTCTGTACCCTTGTGAACTTATACAATTGATTCTTTATCTTGAAGAATATTTATATTAAACTTGTATAATTATTATTTAAATAAAAATAGGTTTTGCTAATGGCTGGGTTGCCTCTCAACAAGCGCTTCTTTATTGTCTTTAGTTGGACCTTGCTGAGCTTTTAATCTAGCCTCAGCCTTGAGCACTCTTGCTCAACATTGCCTTCAAGATAATACTTGATTCTCTGTCCATTAACAATAAACTTCTTATTAGAATCAATGTCTTGAAGCTCCACATAGCCATATGGTGACACACTTGTAATCACATATGGTCCCCTCCACCGGTATTTCAGTTTCTCGGGGAATAGCCTGAGCCTAGAGTTAAACAGTAGAACCTTCTGTCCTGGTTCAAAGACTCTAGATGACAGCTTTCTGTCATGCCACCTTTTTGCTTTCTCTTTGTAAAGCTTGGCATTTTCAAAAGCAGTGAGTCTGAATTCCTCTAGCTCATTCAGCTGGAGCAATCTTTTTTCTCCAGCTAATCTGGCATCAAAGTTTAGGAATCTGGTTTCCCAGTAGACCTTATGCTCCAGTTCCATGGGCAGATGATAGGCATTACCATACACAAGCTGGTATGGAGAGGTCCCTATAGGAGTCTTGAATGCTGTTCTGTAAGCCCATAGAGCATCATCCAAGCTTCTCGCCCAATCCTTTCTACGGGTACTTACAGTCCGTTCCAGGATTCTTTTTAGTTCTCTATTAGAGACTTCAGCTTGCCCATTTGTCTGTGGATGATATGGAGTTGCCACCTTGTGGCTAATTCCATACCAGACCATAGCAGAATAAAGCTGTTTGTTGCAGAAGTGAGTGCCTCCATCACTAATTAGTGCTCTAGGGACACCAAACCTGCTGAAGATATGTTTCTGGAGGAACTTCAGCACTGTCTTAGTATCATTAGTAGGTGTGGCAATGGCCTCTACCCATTTGGATACATAGTCGACTGCCACCAGAATATAAGTGTTTGAGTATGATGGTGGGAAAGGCCCCATGAAGTCAATACCCCATACATCAAACAACTCAATCTCCAAGATTCCTTGTTGAGGCATGGCGTAACCATGAGGAAGATTACCAGCTCTCTGGCAACTGTCATAGTTACGTACAAACTCTCGGGAATATTTATAAAGGGTAGGCCAGTAGAAGCCACATTGGAGGACCTTGGTGGCTGTTCGCTCACCTCCAAAATGGCCTCCATATTGTGACCCATGGCAATGCCATAAGATCCTCTGTGCTTCTCCTCCAAGCACACACCTACGGATTATTCCGTTTGCACATCTCTTAAAGAGATAGGGTTCATCCCACAAGTAGTACTTTGCATCAGTAATTAATTTTTTTTGTTGCCTGTTGTACTCCTTGGGTATGAATCTTGCAGCTTTATAGTTTGCAATGTCTGCAAACCATGGTGTTTCCTGAATGGCAAACAAATGCTCATCCAGAAAGGTTTCAGAGATCTCAAAAGAGGGAAAAGACGCCCCTTCTACTGGTTCTATCCGGGACAGATGATCAGCTACTTGGTTTTCTGTCTCTTTTCTGTCTCTTATTTCTATATCAAACTCTTGCAGAAGCAACACCCATCTTATGAGCCTGGGTTTTGAATCCTGCTTTGTAAGTAGATATTTAAGAGCAGCATGGTCAGTGTACACAATCACTTTTGATCCTACTAAGTATGATCTAAACTTGTCAATGGCATAAACCACTGCAAGCAGTTCTTTTTCTGTGGTTGTGTAATTTTTCTGGGCATCATTTAAAACACGGCTAGCATAATAAATGACATGCAGAAGCTTGTTATGCCTCTGTCCCAGTACTGCACCAATGACATGGTCACTTGCATCACACATTAGTTCGAATGGTAATGTCCAGTCTGGTGCAGAAATAACTGGTGCTGTAACCAGCTTAGCTTTCAGAGTTTCAAACGCCTGCAGACACTCTGTGTCAAACACAAATGGCATGCCAGCAGCTAGCAGATTGCTCAGAGGTTTTGCAATTTTTGAAAAATCCTTTATAAACCTCCTATAGAATCCTGCATGCCCCAGAAAGCTTCTAATTGCCTTAACATTGGCAGGTGGTGGTAATTTTTCAATTACTTCCACTTTAGCTTGATCCACCTCTATTCCCTTGTTTAAAATTTTATGCCCAAGGACAATTCCTTCAGTCACCATAAAGTGACATTTTTCCCAGTTTAAAACTAGGTTGGTCTCTTGGCATCTTTTCAGAACAAGTGCTAGATAGTCAAGGCAGGAGCTGAATGAGTCTCCAAATACTGAGAAGTCATCCATGAAGACTTCTAGAAATTTCTCTACCATATCAGAGAAGATAGAGAGCATGCACCTCTGAAAGGTTGCAGGTGCATTGCACAGACCGAAAGGCATCCTTCTGTAGGCAAACACTCCAGAAGGACATGTGAATGCTGTTTTCTCTTGGTTCTGAGGATCTACTGCAATTTGGTTGTAGCCTGAATAGCCATCCAAAAAGTAATAATATTCATGACCTGCTAGTCTCTCTAGCATCTGGTCTATGAATGGTAAAGGAAAGTGATCCTTCCTGGTGGCTGTATTGAGCCTTCTGTAGTCAATACACATACGCCACCCTGTAACTGTTGTTGTAGGAACCAATTCATTTTTTTCATTATGAACCACTGTCATGCCTCCCTTCTTGGGAACAACTTGGACAGGGCTCACCCAGGGACTATCAGAAATAGGATAAATAATCCCAGCCTCCAGTAACTTTGTGACCTCTTTCTGCACCACTTCCTTCATGGCTGGATTTAGCCGCTTCTGTGGTTGAACCACTGGCTTAGCATTGTCCTCCAATAGGATTTTGTGCATGCATCTTGCGGGGCTGATGCCCTTAAGATCACTTATGGACCACCCAAGAGCTATCTTGTGTGTCCTTAGCACTTTAAGTAGTGCTTCCTCTTCCAGTGGATTTAAAACAGAGCTTATGATCACCGAAAAAGTGTTACCTTCTCCCAGAAATGCATACTTCAGGGATGGTGGTAGTGGTTTGAACTCGAGTTTAGGAGGTTTCTCCTCTTCTTGAGGAAGTTTCAGAGGCTCTTTCAATTCCTCTGAATCCTCCATATCAGGCTGAATATCTTTAAAGATGTCTTCCAGCTCTGATTCAAGACTTTCAGCCATGTTGATCTCCTCTACTAAAGAGTCAATAAGATCAACTTTTATGCAGTCTTTTGGTGTGTCTGGATGCTGCATGGCTTTGACAGCATTTAACTTAAACTCATCCTCATTGACTCTCAGGGTTACTTCCCCCTTTTGGACATCAATGAGAGTTCGTCCAGTTGCTAGGAAAGGTCTTCCTAGCATAAGAGTAGCACTCTTGTGCTCCTCCATTTCCAGCACTACAAAGTCAGTGGGAAAGGCGAATGGCCCAACCCTGACAATCATGTCTTCAATCACGCCTGATGGGTAATTAATGGAGCCATAAGCAAGTTGGAGACATATCCGGGTTGGTTTGACTTCTTCAGTTAAACCAAGCTTTCTGATAGTAGATGCAGGTATTAGGTTGATACTTGCCCCAAGATCACATAAAGCTGTCTTGGTGCAATTACTCTCTAATATGCATGGTATCATAAAACTTCTGGGATCTTTAAGCTTTTTTGGGAAGCTTTTCAGAATGACTGCACTGCATTCTTCAGTGAGGAGAACTCTTTCAGTTTCTCTCCAATCCTTCTTATGACTCAAGATCTCTTTCATGAACTTGGCATTAGAGGGTATTTTTTCAAGTGCCTCTGCAAAGGGAATCTTTATTTCAAGAGTCCTGAGATAGTCTGCAAAGTGGGCAAGTTGCTTATCATGCTCCTCTTGACAGAGTTTTTGAGGATAAGGCATTTTGGCTTTGTATTTCTCAACCTTTGTTGCTGCAGGTTTATTTCCTACAGAGGTGGTTGGAGAAGCCTTCTTAGAGGGGTTGCTATCAGCACTTGTGTGTGTCTGATCCCTCACTGGAGTTTGAACTCCAGAACTGAGCTTCCATTGGGTGTTTGACGCCAGCTCCTTGCTTGTTTCTGGCGTTTGAATGCCAGAACTGCGCGTAGGTTGGGCGTTTAACACCAACTTTGCATCCTTTTCTGGCGTTTGAACGCCAGAGTTATTCCTCTTTGGGCTCTTACTGTCCTCAGAGGGATTTTGGATAATATTTTGCTCATCCTCTGCCAGTTGTTCTTTTCTTGGCTTTCTGCTGCTCTGAAGTGAGGTATTTACTGTTTTCCCACTTCTTAATTGAACTACCTGGCATTCTTCTATTATCTGCTTTGATAACTGCTGTTTTGTCTGATTCAACTGTGCTTCCATATTTTTATTAGCATTTTTAGTGTCTTGTAGCATCTCCTTGAATTCTGCTAGCTGTTTTGTTAGAAAACACAATTGTTGATTAAGTTCAGCAACTTGTTCTGGAGGACCAAGTTCAGTAGACACTGCTTTGGCTTCTTCTTTTATGGATGACCCACTAAAATGAGCCTCTTCAATAGTTTTTCTCATGTGTATAGATCCACCAGCTGAGTGGTCTAGATATATCTGAGCTTTTTCTGTAAGCCCATAGTAGAAGATGTCTAATTGCACCTACTCTGAAAATATTTCAGAGGGGCATTTCCTTAGCATCCCTCTGTACCTCTCCCAGGCATTATAAAGGGATTCATCATCCTCTTGTTTAAAGCCTTGGATGTCCAGCCTTAGCTGTGTCATCCTTTTTGGAGGAAAATATTGATTCAGGAATTTGTCTGATAACTGTTTCCATGTTCTTATGCTTGCTGTGGGTTGGTTATTTAACCACCTTTTAGCTTGATCTTTTACAGTAAACAAAAACAGTAACAGCCTGTATACATCCTGATCTACCTCCCTGTCACGTACTGTCTCAGCAATTTGCAAGAATTGTGCCAGAAACTCAGTAGGTTTTTCCTATGGAAGACCAGAATATTGGCAGTTTTGCTGCACCATGACAATGAGCTGAGTATTTAGCTTAAAACTGCCTGCTTTGATGGGAGGTATACAGATACTACTCCCATATACAGTAGTAGTGGGATTAGCATATGACCCCAGAGTCCTTCGAAGTAGCAGCATTCGAAGTAAAGCCCACATTATAATCACAAGAATACTCAGAATATTGCTGTGAATTTTGAGTATTATTAACTCCATTTGTATTTTCAAAGCGGATAGGTGGGATAAAACTACCCACCGATGGGGTATAACCAGGAGGAAGACCATAGGGAGGCCAACCAGCGGTTAATGGAGGCTGGTACGGTGGCGTAGGGCCACATGGACAAATATTACGTCCAACATTTTTAGTTTGAATAGTTGTAACTACTATACTTTCAGTTCCAATTGCAGCCTCCGAACGTGAAGACACGTCGGCTTGTTTCACAGATACTGGTATGCTATCATTAATGGATGAACCACCATTCAATATCGATATCTCATCAGCCATGTGAATGATTTTCCCACTCCGTAATCGCATACACTATGTAATACTGGAAAAAAGGTTGTTTGACACACTTCAATTTACAAATTGTCCCACCGGGCGTGCCAATTTGTTTTGTCGATATTTAGTAAATCGATGGTGGTTCGATATCTAGTAGTCTGGGAGCGAAACCTACTCCTCTTTGCAGGTACCAGTTTTCTAAAATTGCATCAAAGCGTCTTCGATTAGACCGTGATTGGGAATAAAAATAAATTAAAATTGATCAATCAAAGAAAAGAACAAAAGGAAGGTTTTTGAAAAGAAAACATATTGAAAACAGAAAAGTTTGTGTTGAAATTAAAGGAAAGCGATAAAATGCCTTTGACTGGATCAAAAAGACTTTAAATTAAAAGTAAACAATGCAGAAATGTAAATTGGACAAAGATGAAGATAAAGAATACTTGGAAAATAAATTTACTTAAAACATAAAGTTTTACAGAAAGATAAACTGAAAGAATGAAAAGATGGGAGGAACCCTACAGAAAAGTTATTCGATTGCAGACTCAGGAATTTGCTGGGATGTGAGTGTGCTTGAGTGTTTTCTAAGTAAAAGTTCCAACCCTTATTCCCTAACACTTCCTAGTATTTATAGACTAATCTTACATAACTCACAATTAATTTACAATTAATTACAATTAAATACAAAATTACAAATTTGAAATGCAATCCCTCTTGGTAACCGTTCCCGCCGCGTGATTGTAGATATTCCTCATGATTTCCTCGTGTAATAGAAGCCACTAACTTTCCCACTTCTATAACTATTCGACCAGCTCATCAAAGACCTTACTCAATTTCTCAAATTGAATCTCCTATTCGATCAGGCCTACTCGATTAACAAAATAATCGAAATTCAAATTAGCGCCAATTACATCCAACCTCATGCTCATGTGTATATCTTCTCAAAAGACCATACCTCACTCATTCCAAATCAATTCACTCTTATCGAAAATATTTTTCCGTCAACACTCCCCTCATAGTGAGGAGAGGCTATTCTCTACTACGCACTCCATTTCCTAATTTGTTACCGTCTTTATCTAGGCAGGCTTCCTCTTATTGCGGGTCGGAATAGTTTTTTTTATTCTGAAGTGGCCCATTTCCATTTTCTACTTTACTTCCTTTTTCCGATCAATGTTCTTTTGTTCAACTAGTCCAATATCATTTAGACCCAAAGTTAGAGAGCTATTAACACGTAACACCCCTCCCCTTCTCTTCCTTTATTTTCTTTTGGATAAATATATAAGCGTTGTCTTTTTTTTATATATCAATAAAAGTTCGGTGAAGAAAGAAAAACATATCTATTTGTTTAACAAATAGTCTGTAACAATGAAAAAAAGAAAAAACTATTTAATTTTACAATAATACTAGAAATATAATATTTAAAATTATTTTATATAATATAACATTCATATTTTTATATACATAATATTTATAATTACATATTTATTATATTTAAAATCACACAATTATTTTAGCAATAATTAATAAATATTAAATAAGATATTTTTTTGATATTTAAATAAGACAATTTTAGACTATTTTTCAGTCTTTTAGATATGATTGTTAATTTTAATACAATAATTCAGTTTTTTTATATGTGGGCTTTTATTTTAGACAAGAGTAAAATATCATTTTTGTCCCTAATATTGGGATAAGTCTCAAAGTTGTCCCTAACGTTTCAGTCGTCCTATTTAAGTCCCTAACGTTTCAAAACTGACTCAATGTTGTTCTGCCGTTAGGGATCCGTTAACAGAATTGACGGCGGGACAAAATTGAGACGATTTTGAAACGTTAGGGACTTAAATAGGACGAAAACGTTGGGGACAAAAATGATACATAGAAATAAATTTTAATTTTATCCTTCAATAATATCAATTTTTTACTATACATAGTATTCAATTATTTTTAATCACATCTAAGTAAATTACACTTAATCATATTACTTTCATTTTAAATAAATTAATCTTTTTTATAATTTTACCCTTAAAGATTTTTAGTTATCATGAAATGTTTATAGAATGACTAGTATATAAACTTGCAGAAAAGAAAAAAAATAATATATACAATAAAATATAAATTATACCTTTTGTCTCTAATGTATCAAAATTCTTTAAAATTATAAAAAAATAAATTTATTTAAAATAAAAGTAATGTGATTAAGTGTAATTTAATTTATTTAGATGTAATTAAAAATAATTAAATACTATGTACAGTAAAAATTTAATATTATTGAAAGATAAAATTAAATTAAAATTTATTTTTATGTCTCGTTTTTGTTCCTAACATTTTCGTCCTATCTAAGTCCCTAACGTTTTAAAATCGTCTCAATTTTGTCCCGTCGTCAATTCTGTTAACGGATCCCTAACGGCAAGACAACATTGAGTCAATTTTAAAACGTTAAGGACTTAAATAGGACGATTGAAACGTTAGAGACAACTTTGAGACTTACCCCAAACGTTAGAGACAAAATCGATACTTTACTCTTTTAGACAAATATTTTGAAATGGAAAGAATAACAAATAGCAAATTATCATTTTATAATAGGGAACAATCAATTTAAAAAGCCTAACTCTCAATTATAGTACTCTTTTTCTTAAAAAAAATGATGTTCACTTGTTAGTCATTCAATGTTAATAAAAGATCGTGAAAGAAAAAATAATACAATTTTTTTTTTTGGTATAAAAAAAAATACAATTTATTAGGGAAGGGATCGGATATCATTGTTTATTGGTTAAACTTGTTTAGGAAAAAAAAAAAAAACCGAGAAGAAAAACCATAAGTCAAGTTCACCAGCAATATATTAGACTAACTTTAAAATTATGATGCCTTATAAATGAAGCCTTAAATTTATGCTACTCAAGATGAATGAATTATGATGCATGATGATTTTAGGTAAGAAAATTGCTATTGTCAACTCAATTTGTTCGGTTTGGTGTATGGTAATAACTTGTGATCATGTATAATATAGACCGAATAATCGACATATATATACTTGAAACATCCTTGTAACATAAGGTTTTGATCAACAATCCTTTCATATATAAAAGTTCTTTGCGTTATTATTCAAGATAATGATTTAAAAATAAATATCAAATATTGTTAATTTGTTACTATAGAATGTATAACGAGAAGTGCTTATTTAAAAAATAAGAATACGATAAAATTATAATGATGAAATGAATATAATATCAAACAAAATAAATATAAAATTAATTCGAGATATATTTAGATATTATATCAAGGTTTGAAAACTGAATCGATTATCAAACCGTTTTAATTACTAATTTAATAATTTATTAGTTTAACTGGTTCGACCGTAGTTTAATCAAAAAAATCGTTTTATAATAAAATAATAAAAAAATATAAATAAACCCCTTAAAACATAAATCAATAGTATCAATCTCATTTAAATACAAACTATAAATATCTCTACAGAGAAAATAAAATACAGGCATACCTGTCCTATTGAAACAATGATAGACTTCTTCATCAATTCAAGAAAAACAGAACATCGAAAATCATCAAGATAACAGGCTTCTGATGATTCCTTTCATTTGCAACTTGTTTGCTGGATTTTGAAGAATGGTCCTTTCCCCCTACAGTATCATACACAACTAGATTTTCAATTTGAACATAATTTTTTATCTTTTTCAATAGCATGGATATCTTTTGAACTGAGCAAGAACTAGCTCAACCTTGATTCATAGGTAGAATTAAACATGATGCAAATATATGCAAACCTGCTCTTTAACTTCATCGTTTTTGTGCATTAATATAATACCATATATGATGATATTATTTTAGGGTTTGTTTGGGTGAATTTTAAAAAAAAGATCTTTTTTTGAGTTATTTTTTTTAAAAAATCTTATGAAAAAGTAAAAATAATTTTATGTTTGGATATCTCATGTAAAAATATCTTTTTATCTATCAATTATGTTTGGGTATAATAATATAAAAATATTTTTTTGTGTATTTATTATATGAAAAACATCTTTTTTTTAAGGAAAAAAATCTTTTAAAAAAGATGTAAATTACAGCTTCTCAAAAAAAATATATTTTTTTTAATTTTTCTAGTGCTTTTACTTTTACTACTAGAAATTTGCCAAACACGTTAAAAAATAAAAAAGATATTTTTTTTAAAAAAAGATATTTTTTTATCAAAATAATAGCGCCAAACAAGCACTTAATCAAAAGGCTCTCGAACCTTTATTTTAATGTGTTACTAATTATTATTATTTTATATAGTCTAAGCTTCACACCTCCTCAGTTTCGAACAACTTAGTCATAATTTGGTCCCACTCAAGAACTTGCAAAAGATTAAACCTCTCTCTCTCAAAATTGATGGATTATTTGGGAAAAAAAATAAATTGAATTAAAGGGATAAAAGCATGATTCAAGTCTCAACAACAATTATAGTTAAAAAAAAAATACCTAGAACTAGATGTTAGAGCAGAGCAGATTAGCAGCAAGAAGGGGAGACGGGGATAGGGCACGACTAAAGAATTGACGCAGTGGAACAGAGTTGGCGCCGACGGGACAATGGCTGCGCGACGGAGGCAGAAGACGAGACCGGCTATAGTGGTTTCGAAGCTCAAACATGGCTGCACGATGGAGGGGAACCACGTTGCGACGGTGGCTTCGAAGCTCTAAGCTGCGACGGCGGCGGTGGCTTGCCAGTGGCTGGACGAAAGTGAGGGAGGAGCTCAATCACGATGAGAGAAAGGGTGATGGCCTGATGGGAGTGCTGCACGTGTTTGCCGTTTTGGAGAGTTAGGGTTGGGTCGACGTTGGGTAATTGGGTAGGGTTCCTCAACCCAAACGGTGGCGTTTTGGTGAAATTCAGAAAACCGGCCGAGTCGCGATTCGGTTTGACCGACCGATTTTCGGCCGGTTCGATGGGTCAATGACGATTTTCTAATTCTCTGATTTTGACATCTGTCCGAACCGTTTTTTTCATCGGTTTGTAATTTGACCGGTTTGACCTGCCAGTTTGAACCGGTTTTCAGAACCTTGTATTATATTAATATATACTATCTCTTAAATATATTTTAACATTTTTTTTCAATACAATATATATATGTTACGTTTTGTATTTATTTTTTTATTTAAAATAAATTATATTAAAATAAGTATATTTATTTATTTACATACTAACATAATAATAATATGTTCTATATTTATTAAAGTTTATTAATATTTTTTAATTTTTATTTAATTAAGAATTTAGCTATCATGTACTATAGTATACTATAGGTATTTGAATGGATAAATGTGAAGTAGTAGAGACAAGCAGCCGACATACATAAAGGGCGGGTTTTCCTGCCTTAAATGGATAAATATAGTATTTACAAAAAAATTCGAACGGTCAACTCAAAAGAATCAAAGGATACGGGAATTAGGATTAAGTGTGTCATACTTAGAAAAGTGGCAAGGCTACCCATTATGTAGTGTCATTGCAGCTCTTAAATATATATGAAAAGTTTGTTACTAGTCTTTCACTAACTCATAGTATAAATATATCTTTCTGAAAGCGTCTCTGGTGTGCCAGTGTACAACACTGGAAGACCAGTACACCACGTACGAATAGGTAGCACGAATGTCATTTTTCGTGGAGTGATGGTTGGAATGACCAACGTACCCAGAGGTACCGTAAAAAAGACGTAATCGGACAACTTCGCGATTGGAAAAAAAATGCTCAGCAGCTGGCTTATTATTCAAAGATGAAAGCCAAGCGGCTTGAAACATACACTATTATAGATTTATAGTTCCTATCCATATGAACAGTGAACAGAACACACATGGAGAGGGGAGGGCGTGTACATAGTGGACCAGAAGATCATCAATCTTCATCCCATAAATAGAGATAGTTCTATATCATTTACAGCCATCGCAAGCATGCATAGATGGAGAGAAGGCAAGTATGAACTCCATGGAAATTAGGATAAAAGCGCAACCAAGAAGGAAATCAAATTGAAGGAGAGACCCCATTGTAGCTGTATGGCTTGTTCCATCCTAGTGCAACACATGGAGCACATCATACATTAATAACACGATAGAGGGATCTTTTCAGAGAGTGGGAATGGAGGAGAATTTGGATGTAAGTTGCAGAGCAGAAAAAATATTTGAAGGAACAAGAAGTCGTAGCGATGAGCGTGCGAAGTAGAGGAGATGGGAAGGGGTGAGAGCGGCGCAACGAAGCAAGGCGGCCATGGACGGCGGCATTCTGGTGGCCTGAAGAACCATGTTTAAGTTAGGAGCAGAAAGAGAATCTGGGTTTGGGGCGGTTCGGTTGTTGGGTTCGGGTAGCATTAAAGGGCTTAGTCCAAGATAAGAAAAAATATCAGAACACAAATGTCAAAGTACAAACTAGATACCTCTCTGCATTTGATGGTTAACTTCAGGCGAGGAAGATGTTCACTATGCAATTTGGGCGAGGAAGAAGATACACTATTAGTATTTACATTTGTTTTTGGTGAATCTATTAGTGCTTACGTTGTGTGAAGTGTGTTGGTGTTAGCTTGAGTCCCGATTGGGTTCTTGGTTCGGGTAGGCCCAAATCCAGAAAATATACAAACTAAAAAAAATTTCACATTGTATTATTTGATCTCTCCTTCACATGCGTTATTTATTCCCTTATTTTCTTTTTTAATTTCAAATAGTGCTTTTCTTTTTTTTTTCTTTTTACGAATTCAAGAAGTCACGTGCTCTTTTGTTTTTCAAAACAAATATCACTTTAGAGTTTAGACAAATATAAATATATTTTAAAAAATAATAATTTAAATATAATTAATATTTAAATATATTATTTTTAGATGTGTCAATTTGTAATAAATAAATAAATAAAGCTGAAAAAAGATTATCTAATAATACAACATTTATTATTATTATTATTATTATTATTATTATTATTATTATTATTATTATTATTATTAAAAGATGCACTAATAACAAGAGTGAACATTTTTTATTATTTAAAAATCTGAATTTTGGAGGCCAATATAATGCCTGTTGGGCCCATTATCACATTAGCTTGGCTTATTCTTTCTTCAAGTCACTTTACCCACTGCAGGAAACTAGCTTCAGACCACCTTTGAACAACTACAGCATATAAAATACTTGTAAACTTGAGAACTAATAGCGGAGTTGTATACCTTCTATGCACCTCTTTCACTGCACGTTCACATGACTTATCTTCTATTCTATCTGAATCACTTGAATATTTTATATTAAATCTGAATGTCTCATAATAATGGTACTTTGAAACATCCAAAAAAGTAACTGACATACGTGAAATGTTTCCTATCTTTCTATATATAAACCCAATAATTAATAATAGTCTCTCATTTTTTACATCTGTTGTCTATTTTTCTCACTATTCAATTCTCTTAATCTTTCTCTGTTTTTTCTGTTCATTCATCTCTCTTGCTTACACGACAATCTTTTTGTTTTCTTCTATCTTAAATACTTTGTTAGGTATCAAGAGCCAATATGATCCATGGCTGATGATATTGAAACTGTTGAAAATAATGAGAATCAAGTTGTTGCAACAACTCCAACTCAAAATATAAATCTTGCTATTTAAAATCCAAATAAACCATTTGCATTATTATTAGCAAACAAGCTTAGTAAAGATAATTTTTTGACATGGTGCGAACTTGTTATGCATATAATCTGTGGGAAAAAAATAGAGAAACATCTTGATCGAGAAAAGATTCCATCAATCTATACATTTACAAAAGATCAAATTTCAAGTACTGAACCTAAGAAATATAAGGAATGACACATTGATTGTAAACCCCACGAAATAAATAAATAATTAGTTAATACATTAATTATTAATAAAAAAATTAGAAATTTCAATTTTTATAGTTTAGAGAAGTAGAAACATTTAAAATACGAATCTGACACTAATTTTAAAGATTTTGGTATAAAATTAGGCTAACAGACCAAACCAATTAGACCGGACCCAAAATGGGTCCAGAGCCCAAAATGGGTCTAACACCCAACCGATTCACTCTCTTATAAGTGGCTTCAGCCACTTCTCCGTTAATGAAAGGGAATTTTCGCTACTGAATGAAGACAGGTAAGAAAGGGGCACTACAAGAAAACCAGGATTTTGCTACGCTTTTAAAGCGTGGCGAAAAGTGGGAAAAAGCGTAGCGATAGCTTTTCGCCACGCTTTTTGAGCAACCGGCACGCTTTTGAAAGGGTCACAACTGTTAGCGTGCCGGTTGCTCTATCGCCACGCTTTTAGTGACCTATGGCCACGTTTTTTTTGTCGCCACGCTTTTATCTATTGCCACGCTTTTAAACGTGGCCATATGCGAGAGGATATGGCTACGCTTTTAAAGGGTGCCAATAACTAGAGATACGGCTACGCTTTTAAAGTGTAGCAAAGTCGTGAGATATGGCTACGCTTTTAAAGCGTGCCAATAGCTAGAAATATGGCTACGCTTTTAAAGCGTGCTAATAGCTAATCACCGTTAACTTCTTTCGCCCATAACTTTCAATCCAGAGCTTCGATTAACGAGCCATCAGCGGTAACACGTTCGTCTCAGAATTCTCTTCAATTCTAACTGAACAAAGTGGTAAAAGAATTTGCTTTTCTTGCCCAGATTTTTTCCTCCTCAATTTCATGGATTTTGAGTTTGGGTATTAAGGAGTTGAATGATTTTAATAGTTTAGGTGAACTCTAGTAGCCGATAATCACTGGATTTTGTCCAATTGATCTGTGGGTAAGGTAAAGAACTGTTGAACCCTTGTGAATTATTGAATTAGTGAACCCTTGTGAATTATTGAATTAGTGAACCCTTTGATGATTATATTGATATTGTGTGAATTGGATTGTGTTCTTATTGATTTGGAGTTCAATTTGGCAGTTTAGAATGAAATCCAGGTAATTAGGTTTGAGGAATTGACAATTGGAAGCTTGGAGCTTGTGAAAGGAGAGGTTTTTAAAGTGTTCCGAGCTTAGAGAGGAATCGGCCAAGGTATGATTTTGGTTTTTCGTAGTTAATATTTATGTCACGTGAAAACTTAGGCTAGAAGACCTCAAGATAGGAATGAATTGAACGAATTATTGATAGATTGTGTATATGGTATATGATGTGTGTATAAAGGATGAATGGATTTGTATGTGTTGGATTATGTATTTGAAAAGTAATAAAAATAATGAAGATTGTTTATGTGTTGAGGATTGATGGTAAGTTTGTGAAATTAAATTGAATGAATTGGTTGAGAGATGTGTGATTCGATTTTGTAAACGATTTGTTATTGGAGTTGGTTAGTTTTGAAAAAAAATTTAATATTGAAAATGGTTTGATTTTGAAATGATTTGATACTAGGAATGATCTAAATGACTTAGAGGTGTTTGATTTGGTAGTTGGGACCCTTAAAGGGTGGCAAAAGTTTGAGTTTTAGAGGGGATGCTGCCAAAATTTCTATAAAATTTGAAGATTTGATTTGAAGTATTATGTTTAAAGAGAAAAGAGATCATTATGTGGCTTGTATATTTTAAGACTAATTGTTGACCCTCTGATATGTTGAGAATTGTGATTGAAGTTGAGATAAGTAAATATTGAGATTATAATGGATGAGGTGATGATAGTGATAATGAGAATAATGATGAATTTGAGATTTAATGAGATATGAGTTAATAAATGATGATGACATTGAGAATGATGAATTAAAATTCTATTTGGCTTGAATAATTGGGACATTGTTGACCCTCTGTCGCAAGATGTGACCGAGAACTTTAACTTTTCGGGTTCACCCATGGGAATGCATATATATGAATTTGAGCTTGGGTTATCTCACCCATGGATAAATTGGGCTTGTAATTTTTCCATAGATATTATTGAGTTTAGGGATGCACGCATAGAGGGACTATCCTATAGTTAGTTACCAGTGTAAGAACCGCGACTAATTAACCGTTTAATTAAATAATTAAATTGTCCAAAATAGGTTCCAAAAATTTAGAATGTTAATTATTAGAACATTTAAATATGATTTTTGGTCTCAGTAGATTTTTCTGAGTTGGAAAATGTAATTTTCTACGAAAAATCGCATAAAAACAGTAGAAAACCTTAGGAGAACATTTAGAATTAAAAACCAGGCACTAATTTTAAAGAGTTGGGCCAAACGGGCCAAAAACACTAACGAGTTAGATCGGGCATAAGTTGGGCTCAAGTCCAACATATAAAAAGTCACTTAAGTGACAAATTCACTCACCGTAAGCACTAGAAGGCTGAAGCGACGTGAATTGAGAGAGAAGTGAGCAAGGGTTTCACAAACACTATTCACTTCCTCACTCTTTCACTTATAACTCGAGCTACGGTGCTCCGATTCGCGTGTCGTCGGTGGCTGCGCAAAGCTCTCGCCGAGCCTGTCACTTCTAGCTAGGTATTATGGTAAGCTTCTCGAAAATCTCTGACCAGCTCTTCCTTCTATAATAGATTTGAATTTTGGCTATGGTGAATGAGTAGTTCTTGTGATTTTGATTAATTAGGTACAACCTAGCACCGGGTAATTAGTGGGTTTCGTCCCAACCCACATTAGGCAAGGTAAGAAATCCCAAATCACTTGTGGTTTTATGTATATATGGAAACCTAAGTATTGATTTTACGAATGAATTGTGTATAGCTTGATTTTGTGATATTGGGAGCATTGGATTTGAGTTGGTGATTTATTGGTGGTTGAAAGCTTGTTTGGGCTCAAATTTGGTGTATAGCACATATTGGGAATCGACCAAGGTATGATTTCGGTTTCCTCTATGTAATATGTAATATTTTTGGACACTTAGGCTAGTGGACTATAGGAGAGATTTAAATGGTTGATAGTGGATTTATGTTATTGATGCTTGTGATGATTTTGATGAATTATAATGATAATTGTTGATGTTGGAATGAATGATGATAACTATGTGAAATATGATGAGATATGATGAATTATGTTGGTGAAGAGTTAAATTGTGTAAGATTGGAAAGGTTGAAATCTTGATTTAGAACTTGTAGAGTTTTGTTGAATTATGTTGGAAAAAATTGAATGAAATATGGTTGAATTGATGGAGGAAGTCAATTTGGTAAGTGGGGAGACATATGGTTGTGATGGTGGACATGAATGGTAAGAATTGATGTGCAATAAAATGTTTATGAAATTGTTTTGGTTAAGGAGTTTGGAAAATTTGAGAACCTTGCTGATTTTGTGAAAACCTTGTTTTACCGAACTTTGACAGATTATAACCTAAGCTGCAATTTTTGAAATTGGTTGAAATTTACTTTAAATTAAAGGTTGTTTTAAGAGCTTTAAATTGATATAGAGTTTGATGAAAATAGATTTTTGTAGAGGAAGTTATGAACGTTTAAATTTTGGTGTTTAAAACTGAATTCTGCAAACAAGCATGCTATGCATATCGAACAGATATCCTAAATAGAACAGATATCCCTCAGGCTCACGAGGACAAACCGCTTTGATACCACTAAATGTAACACCCCGTTAGCCAAAGCCTTACCTAGCGCCGTAAAGCGAAGGATAACAAAGTGTCACGACAGTTCTAAGGCTCGTATAATATATATATATATATATATATATATATATATATATATATATATATATATATATATATATATATATATATATATATATATATATATATATATATATAAAGGAATATATAAAGGAATAGTAATACTAGAAGCCCGATGAAGGAATAAAAGCTCAAATTGCATAAAGCAGAATTACGTAACACGAAGCGTTCATACACGATAACTAAACGCGTAGGTTCAAATAGAATAAGATATAATATATAAAACCTTGTAGATAGCTCTAGGATACACAAGGTAATAATTTAAGTAAACAAGATATATATATATATATATATATATATATATATATATATATATATATATATATATATAAGTATAAAATACCAAAAAGAGGACTAGTCACAGCCTGCGGAGTTTAGGCCGGCTAATCAAACCGAATACAATAGAGTTTTGAAGTTTAAAACAGCAACAAGCTATCTCTCAAAGTTTTTCAGAAATAAATCCTCTAAGGCAACAACATTAAATATATAAAAGGTGAGAGTACTACAACAAAAGTAAAGTGAAATAAAACTTAAGGAAGATCATACTCCGCTCTGTCACCACATCCGCAAACTCACCGTGGTGGGTTGTGACCTGCATCTGAAAAATAACAACAAAGTATGGAATGAGAACTGGAGGTTCTCAGTATGGTAACAGTGCCCAGTAATGTAAGATGTCAGACCCCGGGACGCCAGAGGCAATCCTAGAGCTTCATACCAAACAGATATCTAAGCTTAGCAAAATAAATAAGGTAAACCATAAACAATAAACAAGGTTATCTAAACTTAGGGGATTTCTAATTAGTACTAATCACACCGCTGTATCCTACAGCCTTCGCCAACCTAGCCTTCGTGCAATCCCATCGCCACCGCCTGTCGAACCTCCTCAATCCCAGTAGAAAACACAAGTAAGGCAGACAAGTAAAGCACAAGCAAAGTACATATACAGCAAATAGAACATTTAGCAATTAAACATGTGATTCATTTAGGCATAACAGAAATTAAGCAAAGCAAACAAACAGGTTTGATGAATGCCTTTCCTATTGGCTCATGATAACACTTGTCGGTTCATAAATGCCAACCCGACACATCCTTTTGAATGTAGCTTTTCTGCCGCTCCCACGAATATAGTGTCAGGCACACTCTATTGATCCACGGATATAGTGCCGGGCACACTCGCATGAGTAACCCAATGATATAGTTCCTGGCACACTCTTACAGTAGAAAAGATTATTAATCATAATTCAATCCCAGGGATATAGTGCCCTGCACACTAATGTACTTGACCCAAGGATATAGTGCCTGGCACACTCACAACATTCAACAAGTTCATCATTCATTTCCATTTTCTCAACTCATCATAACCATCACCGGTTTCCAATTTCTCAAATTCATCATAAGCATTCCCATTTTTCAAAAATCTCTTCAACCATATACTTCACAACTCAACAGTCACCAGTTCAAACTAGAAATTACGCAAACCTTCCAAAACCTATGTCACCGGCTCTAAACTCATAACTAATTACACCTTTTTATTCACTTGTTACTTCTCCCTTGATTCTAGACCCTTAAACTGGCAAAAAGGTTTTAAACAAGTGTTACGGGAGTTTGCAAGCTTGCTGAGAAGGTAAAATAGTTAAAAACAAGATTTTCTTTGAAAAACAGGGCAGTGTGCGTACGCATAGGGTTGTGCGTACACACGCCTAGAAGAGTTACCCCAGCTTGTGTGTGCACACGATGTTGTGTGTACGCACAACTTGCAAAATTCGTAGGGTGTGTGTGTGCACTGATGAGCGGATAATTTATACGCTTTTTGGCATTATTTTTACATAGTTTTCAGTATGATTTAGTTAGTTTTTAGTATATTTTTATTAGTTTTTAAATAAAAATCACATTTCTGGACCTTACTATGCGTTTGTGTGTTTTTCTATGATTTCAGGTAATTTCTGGCTGAAATTGAGGGACTTGAGCAAAAATCATATTCAGAGGCTGAAGAAGGACTGCAGATGCTGTTGGATTCTGACCTCCCTACACTCAAAGTGGATTTTCTAGAGCTACAGAAGTCCAAATTGCGTGCTCTTAATTGCGTTGGAAAGTAGACATCCAGGGCTTTCCAGAAATATATAATATTTTATACTTTGCTCGAGTTTAGATGACGTAAACTGGCATTCAACGCCAGCTCTCTGCTCTATTCTGGAGTTAAACGCCAGAAACAGGTTGCAAAGCAGAGTTAAACACCAGAAATAGGTTACAAACTAGCGTTTAACTCCAAGGAAGACCTCTACACGTGAAAGCTTCAATGCTCAGTCCAAGCACACACCAAGTGGGCCCGGAAGTAAATTTCTGCATCATTTACTCATTTCTGTAACCCTAGTAACTAGTTTAGTATAAATAGAACTTTTTACTATCATCTTTATTTTTATCTTTTGATCATTTTTAGATCTCTATACCTCTATGGGAGGCTGGCCATTCGGCCATGTCTACCCTATTTTCACTTATGTATTTTCAACGGTAGAGTTTCTACACACCATAGATTAAGGTGTGGAGCTCTGCTGTTCCTCATGAATTAATGCAAAGTACTATTGTTTTTCTATTCAATTCGAGCCTATTTCTTCTCTAAGATATTCATTCGCACACAAGAACATGATGAATGTGATGATTATGTGACGCTCATCATCATTCTCACTTATGAACACGTGCCTGACAACCACTCCCGTTCTACATGAAAACAAGCTTGAATGTGTATCTCTTAGCCTTCTGATCGTGAGATCAGAGTCTTCGTGGTATAGGCTAGAATTATTGGCGGACATTCTTGAGATCTGGAAAGTCTAAACCTTGTCTGTGGTATTCTGAGTAGGATCTGGGAAGGGATGGCTGTGACGAGTTTCAAACTCGCGAGTGCTGGGCGTAGTAACAGACGCAAAAGGATTAATAAATCCTATTCCAGTATGATCGAGAACCGACAGATGATTAGCCGTGCGGTGACAGCGCATTTTGGACCATTTTCACTGAGAGGACGGGATGTAGCCATTGACAACGGTGATGCCCTACATAAAGCTTGCCATGGAAAGGAGTAGGAATGATTGGATGAAGACAGCAGGAAGCAGAGGTTCAGGAGGAACAAAAGCATCTCTATACGCTTATCTGAAATTCTCACCAATGAATTACATAAGTATTTCTATCCTATTTTATATTTTAATTATATTTTAATTATCAATTCACCATAACCATTTGAATCCGCCTGACTAAGATTTACAAGGTGACCATAGCTTGCTTCAAGCCGACAATCTCCGTGAGATCGACCCTTACTCACGTAAGGTTTATTACTTGTACGACCCAGTGCACTTGTTGGTTAGTTGTGCAAAGTTGTGACAAAGAACTAAGATTATGAACGTGCGTATAAAGTTTTCAACGCCATTACCAAGGAATGAACGATCACGATTTCCCACACCACGCACCAGAGTGTGCTAGCGCTTTCAACCGAATGCATCTCCCTGTGTGTGCGTGCGCACCAGTGTGTGCGTACGCACGTTTTCTAAATTTTACAGGGTGTGCGTGCGCACAAGGGTGTGCGAACGCATAGGTCAAAGCATAGCCACTGTTCAGAGCATGCGCACAGCAATCTGCGTGCACACACAAACCAGAATTCACAAATTCTGCAACATCACAGAATTTAGATTCTGGTCACCAACTTCCAACGATCATATTTTTTTTACAAAATTCCAATTTCTATGAAAACTATACCATTTTAAAAATCTTTGAATTATCTTTAATTTGATACAAAATTTAGTCAATTTTAAAAACCGTAGCTCAATCAAAGTTTACCAAAAAATCCATTTTTACCAAAAATTTCTAAACCTCAAGTTTATCAAATTCTCAATCCAAAACCAACTCAATCACATTTCAACCATACCAAAACAACCCAAAATTCATACCAAATACTTCTTCAATCATTTTCTCAATCACACAATATTTTAAACCATTCAACAATTCTAAATCCAACCTAATTCACATTTCTCAATTTCCATTAACCTCATTAATATCAATAATACCACTCACCATTCCCATCAATCATCATTGTTACGTATTTCCAAACTTCCATCCAAATAGACACATTATCATCAATTCATCATCATCAATACTCATAATCATTATCAATCATAATTACACCAGCATTCATCATATTATCATCAAAATCATTCTTTCCCACATACAACTCATTCAACCTTCATCATCATCATCATCAATCATAATATTCACATAGAATTAATCATACACCCACATCATTCAATCCTATCTTAAAGGCCACTAGTCTAAGTGTCCAGAGATATTACATATTACGTAGAGGAAACCAAAATCATACCTTGGCCAATTTTCAATATGTTCAAAACACCAAAACTTGGATTCCACAAGCTTCCAAAAAGCCAAGGCAACTCCAACAAGAACCAAAGCTCAAACTTACCCAACGAGATTAGGGATAAAATCTAATAATTATCTGCTACTAGAGATTACCAGCAAAGCCTAAATAGAAATGAAGAGCTTGACAAGAGCTTCAGATGGCCACAAACGTCTCGTCAATTGAAGCTCTGTAGCTCAAGTTATGGCTCCTGAAAGGTGATGATGAATAGTAACCAAGCCAAACCCTCTTCCCTCTTTCAATTCCACGAGATTTCCCTATCTTTGAGCTAAAAGTGGCTGTTTTACCACTTAAATGGAGTTTATATATGTTGGACTTGGGCCCAACATGGGCCTGGTCCAACCCGTTAACATTTTTAGCCCGTTTAACCCACTTTGGACCAAAACCTTTAAGATTAGTGCCCGATTTTCGATTCTAAATTATTTTTTTCTTTTCAAAATAATAAATTAAAATTTCAAAATCTTATTTTTCTCAAAACACAGTACCGGACAGACTAGAGCTGGTACTGCCGACTTAAAATATCATTTCTATATTTTTGAACCTATTTCGGACAATTAAATTATTATTTTATTAAGCGATTAAGCCGGTTCTTACAATTTGCAGACAGACAATGGTATGGACTACTACTCGAATGCTTTTTTCAATTACTTGAAAGAAGAGAAGATAGCTCATAGATTGTCATGTCCATATACTCCACAATAAAATGGGCTAGCAGAGAAAAAACATAGGCATATTGTGGAGATTGAATTGACACTCTTAGCTACTGTCTCTTTTTCACTACAATTTTATGACAATGGATCCTCTACTGGAGTCTATTTAATCAATAGAATGTCATCATCTCTTAAAAGCTATAAATCCCCTCATGAAATTCTATTTAATACTGCACTTGATTATACTTTACTTAGAGTTTTTAGATGTTTGTGTTTTCTTAATATCATACCATATAATAAGCATAAGTTAGAATTTAGGTTTCAACTTCATATTTTTCTTGGTTATTTTGTTCATAAAAAAGATTACAAATGTATGAATTCTAAGGGTAATATTATTGTATCTAGAGATATAATATTTGATGAAAACAAATTTCTTTATATGTCTTTCTTTACAAATAACTGTTAATTTCGCATTTACTTCTCATCTTAATCTTGAATCTGATCCTTTACCTGTGATTTTAGTTTTACCTCTCACCCATCTTAACCCAACTACTCAATTAGGAACTAATTTAAACCATATACAAGATACTGATCAAGATATTAACACTCTTGACTCTAATACTATGGATAAAACTCAATATGATTAACAAATAAATCAAGGTCTCAATACTACTCATGTGTAATCAGAATATGCCAATTCAACTATACTAACATCAACAATTGAGATTAATCTTCCTCTTGCACAAATTGATTTGTCTAATGAGCAACTACAAAATGAGAATCAATATCTTATGAGGACCATATCTAAAACTGGTAGTTTAAAACCCAAGGTTCTTCAATCAACTACCAATATGGTTGAAATTAATCAACATGACAAACTACCAAAGTCTGTTCATGCTGCATTACAATCACCTCAGTAGAAAGAATCTATGTTGACAAAATATAGAGCTCTCCTTTACCATAATATATGGTCCCTTGTTGAACTACTCCTTAATGAGAAAGTTGTGAGCTGTAAATAGATCTTTGATTTGAAAAAGGATGCTTAGGGTCATGTCATAAGGCATAAAGCTAGACTTGTAGCTCGTGGATACACACAAACTGCTGGGGTAGATTTTGATCAAGTCTTTTTCCTAGTCATTAAACTTGTCACAATATGATTTTCATAATGTTTTTTAAATGGTAATTGTTCATACCCTGGAACGAGCTAGAAGGTCCGGGTCGGACTAAAACAAATTGACCGACCTCTTTAGAGGTTGGCTCGCCACCGACCTCTTCATAAAGAGGTTGGGTAAATGCTGCAGGGGCCCAAGAAGGCCCAGAATGAAAGGACCACCAACTACTAGGAAGCGGTTGGCCAAAGATATGATATCACTCACAAAAGATAAGATGAGATAACAAACTTATCTCAAAGGAAGATCGTTAAACGCTACTATAAATACACTGGAGCACCCAAGTGTAACTCATATTTCAATTCTACAAAAATCTGCCTAAAACCCGTACTGACTTAAGCATCAGAGTCTCTTATAGGTACCACCAACCACTAGTGACCAAGGATAAAGTAAGCGCCTTCCGCTCCAACACATTGGACATGGTAGCCTCGACCAGATCGGAAGATCTCATCCGCGATCGACCTCCCAGTTTCAGGTAACCCTCAGAACATTGGCGCCGTTGCCAGGGACCTTGGAAGTCATCCAATCGTCATGGAAAACAACCTTACCAATGACCACACCTCTGGATTAGAAGAAGGAACGCCATTACAAAACGCAGAAGCTACACCAACCTCCCAGAAAGATGCTCACCACTCCAAGGGAGAAAAGCAACCCCAGAGCACAAAAATCTTAGAGGCCATTCGTGAACAGCAGGATCGCCTCAAACAGCTCGAACAAGAAGCTGAACGACAACGAGAAGCCGAGCGAAACCTCCGGAGAGAAACAAGGTGGTAACGGGAGCTGGAAGACAAGCTCCTAAAACTCGAAGCCGACTTGAAAACTAAAACTGCTCGATCTGACCACGAAACCAGCCGCCACAAGGATCAAGACCCGTTCACGAAAGAAATCATGAAAGCTAAGGTCTCAAAAGACTTCAAAGCTCTTGACATGACCCCATATGACGGCACGTTCGACCCGAGCCATCACCTCAGCATTTTTAGGAGTTGGATGTATCTCTTGGACGCCTTGGACGCAATCCATTGCAAAGCCTTCCCGACTACCCTGACCAAAACGGTAATAAAGTGGTTCGACAGCTTGCCCCCGAGATCAATCACAAGCTTCAACGACCTCGCTAAAAAATTCTTAGCCAGGTTCTCCATACAAAAGGACAAAGCCAAATATGCTCCAAGATTGCTAGGAATCAAACAAGGAGATTGGGAAAGCCTCCGCAGCTACATGGAAAGGTTCAATAAAGCGTGCTTAGACATTCAGAATCTCCCCACAGAAGCAGCCATCATGGGACTTATCAACGGTCTACGGGAAAGGCCCTTCAGCCACTCTATATCTAAGAAACACCGCACATCCCTGAATGAAGTACAAGAACGGGCTGAAAAATACATCAATATAGAGGAAAACTCCCGATTAGGAGAAACCTCTAAAGCCGGGTTCTCCTACCCACCTCGGGAAAAAGATAAGGAGTCAAAGAAAAAGGAAGACCAATCCACAGAGAAGCCTTGGAAATACTATAACTATACCCCTCTTCGGGTATCCTTAGTGGACGTCTACCGGGCAATATGCAACATAGAAAATATCCCACCTCCTCGCCCAATTAAACACAAAAGGGGAGAAAGCCAGACCGAATACTGCGAATATCACAGGATCTACAGGCACCCCACTAATGAGTGCTATGACCTGAAGAATGTCATAGAAAAACTAGCCCGAGAAGGAAGACTAGATCTATTCCTAGCCAACAGAACAGATGAGCCAAAAAAGAGAAGAAGAGATGAAGAGGGCGGACGAGCTGAACGTCCCCCTCAAACCCCGGAAAGGCATGTTCATATGATCAACGGAGGATTCACAGAAGGAGGAATCTCCAAATCATCCTACAAAAGACAACTCAAAGAAGTATACCACATCAGAGAAGGAGACAGGTCACCCGACCTCCCCACTATCACTTTCACTAAAGAAGACACCGCGGGCATCATCTCTGGACATGATGACCCCCTGGTCATTACCATCATACTAGCTAATGCCAACCTCCACCGAACACTGGTCGATCAGGAAAGCTCCGCGGACATCCTATTCAAATCCGCCTTTGATGAGCTCGGACTGCAAGAAAAGGAGCTCAGGATATATCCCAACAGCCTATTTGGGCTAGGAGATGCCCCGATCCAGCCACTTGGGTACATCCCACTGCACACGACCTTCGAAAAGAAAACCTGTTCCAGAACACTGAGCATAGACTATATCGTGGTTGACGTGAACTCCGCATACAACGCCCTTATAGGTCGGACGACCTTAAATCAACTCGCCGGGGTAGTCTCCACTCCCTACCTATGCATGAAGTTTCCAACGCCGGAGGGCATAGCCACCGTCAAAGGAGACCAAAAGCTCACGCGACGCTGCTATAATGAAAGCCTGAACCTAAAAGGCGACCCCAGAGGAAAGGAAGCTAATACCATCGAACTAGGGGGAACTCGGGCCCATTAAGAGTTCTGTCCTCGACCAGAAGGCGACACCGAAGAGGTCCAAATCAGAGACACCAGGAATAAAACAACAAACATAGGTGCGAACCTAAAGGAAGATCTAAAGGAACTACTAATTCCTAAAGGACAATTCCGACCTCCTCGCATGGAAAGATGCGGACATGCCCGGCATAAACCCTGGACTAGTGTGCCACAAACTGGCAGTATACCCCGGATCTCGACCAGTACAACAGAAGCACAGAAAGCTTAGCCCAGAAAGGTCACAAGTCGTGGAGGAATAAGTATAGGCCTTGCTAGAGGCAGGGTTCATCAGAGAGGTCAAATACCCACTATGGCTGGCCAACGTTGTGCTGGTCAGAAAGCCAAATGGAAAATGGCGGATGTGTGTCGACTACACCGACCTCAACAAATCTTGCCCAAAAGACCCCTACCCCCTCCTGAATATCGACACCTTGTCGGGATACAAGTACCTTTCCTTCATGGACGCCTACTCGGGGTATAACCAGATCCCGATGCATCAACCCGACCAAGAGAAGTCCTTGTTCCTAACTCCGAAAGCAAACTACTGCTACGTAGTCATGCCGTTCAGACTCAAGAACGCGGGGGCTACATATCAGAGGTTGATGAATAAAGTATTCGCCGACCACATCGGGAAGCTGATGGAAGTCTACGTAGACGACATGCTGGTAAAAACACAAAGAGAAGAAATGCTGCTACCCGACCTCGCCGAAGTATTCGGCACCATAAGAAAGCACGGGATGAGACTAAATCCTACAAAGTGCACTTTCGCAGTAGAAGCCAGCAAATTTCTAGGGTTCAAGCTCACTCAAAGAGGGATTGAGGCAAATCCAGACAAATATCAAGCTATACTCAACATGAAAACCCCGACCTGCATCAAGGAGGTACAGCAGTTGAACGGAAGGCTAGCAGCCATGTCCAGGTTCCTAGCCAGATCGGCCCTAAGATCTCTACCTTTTTATGCAACCCTAAGGAAAGGAAAGAGGTTCAAATGGACCCAAGAATACGAACAATCCTTCCAAGACTTTAAAACATTCTTAAGGCAACCACCTATCTTGACCCAACCTCAATAAGGAGAAGAACTAATACTATACCTCGCCGTTGGATGTCGGGCGATAGCATCAGCGCTAGTTAGAGAAGACGATAACGGACAGCAGCCCATCTACTTTATCAGTAAGGCTTTACAAGGGGCTGAACTAAACTACCAAAAGATAGAAAAGTTTGCCTACGCCCTCATACTTACTTCCCGATAGCTTCGACCATACTTTCAAGCCCACACCATCAGAGTACGGACCAACCAACCCATGAAAGGTATCCTACAGAAAACTGACTTGGCTGGAAGAATCCTACAGTGGACAGTCGAGTTGTCCGAATTCGACCTCAAGTACGAAGCTCGGACGGCCATCAAGTCCCAGTACCTGGCCGATTTCGTCGCAGAGTGCACCGACACCCCAGGAACCCCCATTGATTGGAACCTCTACGTTGATGGCTCATCAAATAAAGCTGAGCGTTATCTTGGAGAGCGACCAAGGGACCCAACTCGAACTCTCCCTAAGGTTCGAGTTTCCCGCCTCAAATAATCAAGCCGAGTATGAAGCCCTACTGGCTGGTTTGAAGCTGGCCAAGGAAGTCGGAGCCCAAAAGCTTACCATCTTCAGCGATTTACAAGTAGTCACCTCATAAATAGAAGGAAGTTACCAGGAAAAGGATCCCACCATGAAAAAATACCTAGACAAAACCAAAGAACAGCTCAAAAAATTCATGGGATATGAGATCCGACACATACCTCGGGAACAAAATGCCCGAGCCGACGCACTTTCAAAACTAGCCAGCACCAAAACAGGGTACAATAACAGAAGCCTCATCCAAGAAACCCTACAAAATCCATTGACCTCGGAGGTAGAGAAGGTCCTGAACATATCTGACCAGGACCACGGGTGGACGACACCCATAATCAACTACCTTAAATCTGAAATGCTCCTCGCAGATAAAAAGGAAGCACAAAAGCTCATAAGGGAAGCACAATATTACACCCTCGTAGGCGACATCCTATACAGAAGAGGGATTTTAACACCCCTCCTCAAATGCGTCCCGACCTCCTCCACAAAGGAGGTCCTGGAAGAAGTTCACAGTGGCATGTGCAGTAACCACCTCGGCGCACGGGCTCTATCCAAAAAGGTCCTCCGAGACGGATTCTACTGGCCGACCTTACAGAAGGTAGCAACAAAGTTCGTCAAAACGTGCCCCCCATGCCAGAAGCACACCAACTTCCATATCGCCCCTTCCGAAGAGCTTATCTGCGTCACTTCACCCTGGCCATTCGTAAAGTGGGGGCTCAACCTCCTCGGAGCATTCCCCCCAGGGATTAGGGCAAGTCAAATTCCTCCTTGTAGGAGTAGACTACTTCACAAAGTGGATTGAGACAGAGCCATTGGCCGCCGCTACTGCCCAAAGAAGTCGAAAGTTTCTATATAGAAATATTTTCACAAGCTTCGGGGTTCCCTACTCCATCACGAACGTACTCAGTTCACTGACACAGGCTTCAAGAATCTGGTAGCTGATCTGAAAATAAAGCATCAGTTCACCTTAGTAGAACATCCACAAGCCAATGGACAGGCGGAAGCCACCAACAAGGTCATACTGGCCGAGTTGAAACTCCGTCTGCAGGACGCAAAAGGAGCCTGGGCTGAAGAGCTCCCACAAGTCCTATGGGCATACCGGGCGACGCCGCATTCCACTACGGAGGAATCACCTTTCTGACTTGCTTATGGAGTGGAGGCAATAATCCCCGAAGAAATAGATGAAAGATCCCCTAGGTTGATTTTTTACAACGATGACACCAACTCCCAAGCACAAAAGGAAGAACTCGACCTGCTTCTTGAAGTCTGGGAAAAAGCTCAGATCCAAGTGGAAGCCCTGAAACGTCGAATGGCCATGAGGTACAATCAGAAGGTAATCCAACAAAGTTTCGCTACCAACGACCTCATCCTCATCCGAAATGATATCGGAGCAGGTCGGTCGGGAGAAGGGAAGCTAGCAGCCAACTGGAAAGGACCATACCGAATCACAGAAGTACTAGGAAATGGTTACTATATGGTGACCGACCTCCAAGCGCAGGAGCTCCCGAGGTCCAGGCATGCCTGTAACCTAAGAAGGTACTACAGCTAGAAAAAGGTTTCAGGCCAGGGTGCGCTCTTTTTCCCCTAAAGGGTTTTTTAATGAGGCACCAGGCCAAGATCTAAAAGCTGCCCGACTAATAGGGTAAGCCCTCGTATGTACATACTCATATTTATATTTTGTCTAGTTATTTTAATACTTGAATAAAAATTAAGTTTCCCTAAAAAGTTTCCTACCAAGACACATTAATTTACGCACAGAATAACACAAAATTCATCGTCCGACTAGGAAAGGTCGGCAAGGTGAAGCGACATAGCCCCAGTTAATGCGAGAAGTTATAAAAGTAACCCGTATCAGGTGGCCTGACGAGGTCAGCCTAGAGTGGGATTACTAAAAATAACTTGAGAAGGCCCGACAGAGAAGTCGGACCAATTAAAGGATCACTAAAAAGGGAACAAACGCCATACAAGGGCCAAAGGAAGGTTAAAAAAAACCTAGTACCCGAGTTGCTGAAGCTAAAAGGTAGACGTCCAAAAAGATGCTACTTAAAAAGCAAAAGCAGATCACGAAATCAAGAGAGGCTCCAAAGTCATCCAATTCAACTGAAAGAAAGGTTCTGAACAAGAACACTACCCAAAAAAGTTATTGGAATCGATTAAAAGCCTACAAAGGTCAAGCTGTGAAGGACTAAAATGCCCAGAAAATGGAGTAGCATTAAACTCACGCAAATACAGAAGAAGATATAGGTTCACGAAAGAACACTACCATGAGGTCGTTAAAGAGACGCTGACCAAAGCCTACCACGCCAACCAACAAAGGACAACATCACCAAAAATAAAAGTCGTCAATAAGAAAAGGTGTAGTCCAAAAAGGCAAAGGTAGAAGTTCATAGAACGAACACCACCTTAGAGGATGCCAGCCAAGAAAAGACTCCAAACGCCTAAACCCTAGGGCATAAGAACCCACGAAGGGATGCCATCACCAAAACATAAGGCCGTATAAAGGTTGAGAAAACAACCCAAAAGATGAAAGTACTTCACCGAGGTCGGCCAGCGCACCACCAGAACAGTTAAACACAAAAATTAAAACATTAAAGACATAAAGGTTGCCTAAACTATAGCCTAAGAGTGAAGTGTTTTGATTAAAAACAAAAAGTTGCTAAGAAGTAACTATAAAGTGTCAGAAGACTATATCAAATACATAATTACAGAGAGATAAAAGAGAGAATCACAAAGGGTCTAGCACTGCTCCGGTCGCCACATCCTAAGGAGAAGAAGGGATGACTGAGATCGGCGTAGCGCTGACCACACCGTCCGGACCATTCAAGATCTCGACCTTGGGATCTGCCTCAAGTCGGGGCGCCTCAGAAGAAGGAGCCACAGAGGATTTGGCGGAAGGATCTGGTGCGGGAACCTCGTCGACATCAGGAGCTGGCACGATCTTACCATCCTCAACAATGTTATCCACACTAAATAAGGTAAGGTTGGCCTCTGGAGCAAGAACCCAGACCTGAGCCTTCAAATACTCATAGAGGGCAGTCATGCCACTCACCACATGGCCCTGAAGCTCAGCATAATTGTCATAAGCAAACTGGAGCTTTTCCTTGACGTCCAGAAGCTGACCATAGGTCCAGGTGTAACTCTCCTTGGCCTTCTTGGCCATATCCTCAGCCAAATTCGCAGCAGCCTTTGCGGCAGTAGCCCGAGCCTTCTCCCTCTCCACCATGAGCTCCAGTCCCACATTCTTTGCCTCCAACTCAAGCCTCAAACTCTCCACCCTATCATAATCAGCCTTGGCCTTCTCAAGAAAGGCACTAGAAGTGTGGATAGGGGACTTCCGGAAGTCCCAAGACAAAGCAGCACTAAGATTAGCCATCCGAATACTATTGCTGGAGATGAAGTCAAGGTGATGAAGGATGGATACATCATCGGTGGGTACCTTACTATGAGGACCAATAAGCTTTGTAGCAAAAACCACACCATCAAACTCCTTATCGTCGAGATCATAAGTCCCGAAAGACTTCGGCCTCTTGGGAGGTGGGCCAGGGGAGTAGAAAAAGAGGGAGCATCCGAGGTCGCCAAGGGAGGATCACCTGAAGCCACCCGAACTCGAGGAGTCGGGATGACCTTCCTCAGACCCTGGGGATCAGACTCTGGCTTCTTCGAAGGGAGTTGCGAAGATCACTCCCCCGACGTCTTCTTCGATAAATTCTGGGCAGCCACCGCCTTTTTTGTTTTGCGGAATACCTTCATCGAATCGGAATTCGACACCATTTCTGAAAGAAACCAGGAAAACAGGAACACAATGGATAGCAACAAAATATAATAACAAACAAAAGAAAAAATCTCTAAAAAAGTAGTCGGACACTACCTAGCTCGGAGTGGAGAAGGGAAGGATCCCCTAAAAATCTCTTAGTATCCAGATGAAGAGGCTCCCCCCAGTACTCCTCCAAAACACCCACAAAGGCCCTCTCCACCTCATCAAGACTCTCTAAAGGGTACTTAAGAACTATAGGATCCTTTTGCCCCCAAAGAGGGAAGGTCGGTTCTTTGTTCTCATCTAAGAAGAAGGGGTGGACACCTTCAACAGCCCAGATTTTAAAATAAAAGTTTTTGAAATCATGCAAAGAGTCATCAAAAATAGAAAAGATTTTCTTTCCTTGAGTGGCTCGGAAAGAAACCCAAGAAGCTTTCTTCTTGGTCGAACCTGGTTTGGTCATCACAAACAAATAAAGAAAAAGAGAAATGGTAGGTCATACACCCAACTCCTGACACAACAACTGAAAAATCTTCATGAAAGCCCAAGAGTTTGGGTGGAGCTGAGAAGGAGCTACATTACAATTCCAAAGGATATCGGTCTCAAAGGCAGTAAAGGGAAGGATAACACCTAATTTGGTAAAAAAGCAGTCATACGCATAAAAGAAGGGATGCTCTGCCCGACCTAAGGGAGAAAAACTGACCCTCTCCTCAGGATCGGGCGACAACAGCTCATAATTTTTCTCATCCTCCCTATTCTCGTAGATCCTATGGAACCTCCTAAACTTCTCACAATACTCTGGGTCTGCTATACTCACACACATTAAAACTATGGAATCTAACCAGTCAGCCATACCGGGAGGGACCTTTGTAGACATCTCAATAATATTCTTACGAGAAGACATAGAAAACTACACCTACAGCAAGAAAACGAAAGAAGCATCACCACCAAAGTAACTCGGACAAAAGCAAAAAAGTAAACGCCAAACAAAAGGACGCCCCAAGGTTCACAAGAAAGTAATCAAAACCCAGGGGCACCCTTTGGAGGCCACAATGCAGAATACAGAAAGGAAGAAATGCTGCGAGTTAAAACCCTAACTCTCTCAACAAGAGAAACTCAAAGAAAAAATCAGAAACCCAGGCGACAACATTTCTTCAAAGGTATAGCAAAATAAAAAGATCAAAACTTTTCAGAAAATAAACATGCAACATCACCAGGAGACAACGCAAGGCAGATACAAAAGTACGAAAAGCATGAAACAAACACCAACCTACAATGAAGAAAAAGCGACAGCAACAGACAAGCGAGACACGAGCAATCCCCACCAAAAAGCTTCAGAGAAGAAGAAAGCCTGGGGCAGAGTTGAAGGAACCAGAGGAAAAAAAATTTTCGCAGAGAAGCGAGAAGAAAAATGAAGCAAAAGGGAACAAAGGAAACTGAAAGAGCAAAAACCCTTCCTTTAATTTCAAAACAAAGTTTAAAGAGGGAAAAAGAAACGGCAAAAACGAATAAAAGCCCAATCAATAAGGCCTTAAAGACGTTGTCACACTCCCAAGGAATTAACGCCCTCGAAAGTAATGTCGCAATTAAAGAGCGAAGACAAAAACACTTCGCATTACTAACGCAAGACTCGCACGAGAAAGAGCTAGCCAGGAACAACCAAAGAAAGATGCTTGAGCCCGACTTTCCCAAAGAGGTCGAGGCCCACAAAGGCACGATCTCATGGAAAAGTCGAAGCTCAAAGCAGGGGCACTGTTAATACCCAGGACCGAGCTAGAAGGTCCGGGTCAAACTAAAACAAATTGACCGACCTCCTTAGAGGTTGGCTCACCACCGACCTCTTCATAAAGAGGTCGGATAAACGCCACAGGGGCCCAAGGAGGCCCAGAATGAAAGGACCACCGACTACTAGGAAGCGGTTGGCCAAAGATATAATCTCACTCATAAAAGATAAGATGAGATAACAAACTTATCTCAAAGGAAGATCGTCAAACGCTACTATAAATACACTAGAGCACACAGGTATAACTCATATTCCAATTCTACAAAAATCCTGCCTAAATCCCGTACTGACTTAAGCATCGGAGTCTCTTGCAGGCACCACCACCCACTGGTGACTAAGGATCGAGCAAGCGCCTCTTGCTCCAACACATCGGACACGGTAGCTAAGGAACCTGTCTGAGATTTTTGTACAGAATTATGTTATAGTTGCTGATCAGCTATTCCATCTAAATTCAAAATTATGTTGTAGTTGCTGATCAGTTGTTCAATACTTCCATCTAAATTCAAAATGACAGCAATCCAGAATCCAGACAAATATATCAATCCATATAACTCATAAGACATTCATTCAACATAAGTAACATAGCAGAATTGAATTTAAATTTTAAACCCCAAAATTCAACAGAGCAGAATTCAACAAAATTCAATATAGCCAAATCCAACAGAGCAGAATTGAATTTATATACCAAAATTCAAAATACCAAAATTCAAAATAAACAAAATTGAAAAACAGAACAAGAATAATTAACAAAATAAAAAAATTAATTGAAAAACAGAACAAGAACCCATGAACAAGAACTCAGAAGAAGGAAAAGATTATAAAAACAGAACAAGAACCATGAACTCAAATCTGTTCAATTCATACAGTTTTGACACCAAATAAATGAAATTAATTGAAAGAAGGAAAAGATTGAAGTGCTGACTACTGAGTACTCACCGCGGGAGAGGCCAAGAGCACAGAAGGTCAGACTGTCAGAGCCAGACGTCGACCCACGCTTCGGTGACGGTGACAGTTCGGTGTCGATGACAAGCTGACTGGTGCGGAACTTATAACCACAAACTAACCGGCAAGTGCACCGGGTCGTACCAAGTAATACCTCAGGTGAGTGAGGGTCGATCCCACGAGGATTGATGGACTAAGCAACAATGGTTAAGTGATTTACTTAGTTAGACAAACAGAAAATAGTGTTTGAGAGTTCAAAAAGCATTAAACAGAAGGCAGGCAAATAAATAAGTTGGGAATAAAATATGGAGAAGCAGTTAAGGCTTTAGAGTTATCTATTTTCCGGATTGACTTTTCTTACTAACTATTTTAATCATGCAAGATTTAATTCATGGCAAACTATATGTTATTAGACCCTAATTTCTTAGACCTTCCTAGTCTCCTCTAACTTTCATCAACCACCAATTCCTTGGTCACTTAATTCCACTTAGAGAGGGTTAAGTTCAATTCTAGTTTATATGCCACAGAAATCCTAATTACCCAAATATAAGAGGATTATATGTCACGTATCCCGTTAAGTCCAGATAATTAGAAATTTACGAGAATATGTTTTCAAGCTGTTGTTCAAGTAAAGAGCTTTTCCAAGTTATACAAGAACTCAATTAGAAAGAGGGTCATACTTTCATTCCACCCAAATTCATAAGATAAAGACGAAAACAATTCTTGAAATATAAATCAGTACATGAATTAAAATAGAAAAATAATAGTATCAATCTATACAATAGACAGAGCTCCTAACCTTAACAATGGAGGTTTAGTTGCTCATGGTTCAGAGAGAAAATAAGGATTGTAAATTGGGCTGAGGTGGAATGAAAAGTTAACTAATGGGAATCCCACTCAAAAGGGAAGTTTCTTTTCCCTATTATATCTAATCCAAATTAATTTAAAATCTATTCTCTAAAACTAAAATAATATCTTTTCCTTTTTTAAAATAAAAAACAAAGTTTTAAATCAGAATTAATTAATCAGCGTTTTCTGCGTTTTCTGCATGTGGCGCATGTCACGCGTACGCGTCAGGTACGCGCACGTGTCGCTCCTTGCTGTCATCTCCTTTAATTCTTGTGCTGATTCTATTTGTGCAAGCTTCCTCTCCATTCTCTAAGCTGTTCCTGTCCTATATAGCCTTCTTCTCTTTTTCTGCGGAAGCTCCATCAAATTCAACCAAATGATACCTAAAATAAACAGAATTGCACACGACTCAAAGTAGCATCCATAGTGGTTAAAAGATAATTAATTCTTGATTAAACTCAACAAATTAAATGCAAATTCACTAGGAAAAGATAGGAAAGATGCTCACGCATCATAACACCAAACTTGAATTGTTGCTTGTCCTCAAGCAACCAAAACTAATATAGGTTTAGAATGTGAATTTGTATGAGAATGAGAGTTCGATTAAGCTCATGTCTCTTCTTATAGTGGGGTTTACAACTGCAATCTTGAATAGTTTTGGCATCCCATTCTTCTTTGAATCAGAAGGATGTCATTGTCATTCGGAATTAGAATCCGGATAATATTATGAATTCTCTAATCTTTTGTAACTCAATTTAACCCTTGAACACAAAAATTTTTCTTTTCTTTGGTGCTTTGCACCTTGAGCCTAGCCGTGACTTTAAATATTTTGTCTCAAGCTTTACTTGACACAGAAACACCACAAGCACTTAATTGGGGAACTCTTTTGAAGTTCTGATTTTTCTTTCAGCTACTCCCAGACAGTGGTGCTCAAAGCCTTTGGCATATTCTGCTAATTGCAATTGATCTCGACTCTAAATTTTTTGTCTCAAGGATTACTTGACACAAGAACACCACGAGCATATGACTAGGGAAATAACTCTTCGAGTTTTTAATCATGTCTGACCTCCCTAGTCATTGATGCTCAAAGCCGTGGACCTTGCTTTTGTATCCCTTTTTTTTTTCTGTTTCTTTTGCTTCAAGGATTAAATTTTTGTTTATTTCAGGGAAGTCATAATAATTCTCTAAATCCCTGTTCCTTGTACATCAACATTTTTTTATTAAAATTTAAATATGCACTGTTCATGTCATGCATTCAGAGTCACAGAAAATACCACCGCATTTGAATAAATGAGACTACTCTAAAAATTAAACTCAATTTCTCATGCAATACACCTTTTTCTTCTTTCTTTTCTTATGAATTCAAGTTCAGTGAGTAATACATGAGAACTTTTCGGAATTAAAAACAAATAACAGAAAAAAATAGCAAATTAAACTGGAACCTAGGAATTTATCTAATAAAGGATCATGCAATAAACAAAGCAAAATAGCATAAAAATCAGAACATAGCATAGCAAGAGCGAGAAGGAATATAGAATGAAAGGAATTCAACCACCTCAGTTATGCTAGTGGCCATCTCATTCCTCCATGAAGAACATTCATCTCCCTTTGGTGCTATTAAAATAAACAGCAAAGCCATAAGCGAAGCGACAATACCAAACTTAAAGGTTTGCTTGTCCTCAAGCAAAGAAGAACTGAAAACAAAAATAAATATTATGAGGAAGGAAGAATAAAAGGATTAAAAAACAAGAGAGAACTAGGATTTGGGAGAGAGAGAATGAAAATTAAAAATGGACGACGCACTAGTGGAGGTGTGCGGCGCAGGCGACGCGTACGCGTACTGCACGTGTACGCGTGGGTCGCCCGAATTTGATAGTGACGCGTAAGCGTCTGGCACGCATACGCGTGCCCTTGGTTTGTGTGAATCGCGCGAAGGCGGCCGCGAGCACACACAACTCTCTGTTCGCGTGGCCTGGGACCCAAAATTTTCATATGACGCGTGCGCGTCATGCACGCGCACGCGTGGATGGCCATTTGTGGAAAGGACGCGCACGCGTTAGGGACGCGTACGCGTGAACAAGTTTGTGCCTCTAGTACACTTCTAGCCCCAAGCCATCACAATTCTCTGCCCAAACACTCATTGACGCCGATTTTCAGGGTCACGCGTACGCGTTAGGGACGTGCACGCGTGGGTGGCTAAAAGCGCAAACAATGCACACGCGTGAGGTACGCGTACGCGTGGGCTTGTTTGTGCGCAAAACATAGTTCCAGCGCCACTCCTGCTCAACTCTCTGTTCACTTTTATTTTTCACGCCCACATATATGACGCGTACGCGTCAGCGACGCTTGCACGTTGTGTGCTCGTTTTTTTTTTTGTCGCCTGAAGTGTTCGGTTCCTGTTATAAAATAGCTGCATGATCAGAAAAACAGTAAAAACTCAATAAAAATCAAATAAGTAAGAAAACTACTACTACGAAAAGTAACTAAGGATACGAAATTATCGAGTTGCCTCCCGACAAGCACTTCTTTAACGTCACTAGCTTGACGGTCAGTTCTACTAATTCAGCAGATGAGCGGACCTCTGGCGATCAATCTCGCGTCCCAGATAGTGCTTCAACCTCTGGCCATTCACTGTAAATTCCCTGTCATAATTCTCTTCCTGTATCTCCACATGACCATATGGTGAAACTCTGTTAACCACAAACGGTCCTGACCACCGGGATTTCAGCTTTCTGGGAAAGAGTTTGAGCCTTGAATTATACAGAAGCACTCTTTGTCCTGGCTCAAAGACTCTGATGGCAATATTCTTGTCGTGCAATAACTTGGTTCTCTCCTTATAGAGCTTGGCATTCTCATAGGCTGAATATATAAATTCATCAAGCTCATTCAACTGAAGCATTCGCTTAATTCCTGCAGCTTCTGAATCTAGATTTAGATACCTGATTGCCCAGTAAGCTTTATGCTCCAGCTCAACTGGCAAGTGAAAGGCCTTGCCATAGACCAACTAATACGGAGACATGCCAATAGGAGTCTTGTAAGCTGTCCGGTATGCCTAGAGAGCATCATCAAGCTTCCTAGACCAGTCCTTTCTTGACACACTGACGGTCTTCTCTAGAATCCTTTTAAGTTCCCTGTTGGAAACTTCAACCTGTCCACTTGTCTGAGGGTGATAGGGGGTTGCCAGTTTATGACGGGCTCCATATCTCTGCAGAAGAGAGTCCAACTGTCTGTTACAAAAATGGCTTCCACCATCATTAATGAGTGTCCTTGGGACACCAAACTGGCTAAAGATATATCTCTGAAGAAAGCTCATTACCACCTTGGCGTCATTGGTGGGTAGAGCCACAGCTTCCACCCACTTGGACACATAATCAACTGCCACTAAAATATAGTTGTTTGAATGTGAGGGTGGGAAAGGTCCCATGAAATCAATACCCCACACATCAAACAACTCAACCTTAAGAATCCCTTGCTGTGGCATTTCATGGTTGGCAAGGAGATTCGTGGCTTTTTCACATCTGTCACAGCGATTCACAAATGCTCTTGAGTCCCTGAAGAGAGTCGGCCAGTAGAACCCGCTCTGAAGGACCTTTGTAGCTGTCCTTTCACCACCAAAGTGACTGCCATAATCAGAACCATGACAGTGCCAAAGAATCTGCTGTTTTTCCTCATTCGGGACACATCTCCAGATTATACCATCTGAGCACCTTTTAAAAAGGTACGGTTCCTCCCAAATGTAGTACTTTGCATCAGTTAATAGCTTCTTTACTTGTTGCCTACTATACTACCTTGGAATAAAATTCATGGCCTTATAATTTGCAATGTCTGCAAACCATGGAGCTTGCTGAATGAGGAACAATTGCTCATCTGAAAACGTCTCAGTCACAACTGTGGGTGGTTGTACTCCTGCTTCAGGCTCAATTCTGGAGAGATGGTCAGCTGCTTGATTTTCTGACCCTTTCCTGTCTTTTATCTCAATAGCAAACTCCTGAAGGAGTAACACCCATCTGATTAATCTTGGTTTAGAATCCTGCTTGGTTAGAAGGTACTTCAAAGCAGCATGGTCAGTAAAAATAATAACCTTAGAACCAATTAAATAGGACCTAAACTTATCAACAGCATACACAATAGCTAATAATTCTTTTTCTGTAGTTGTGTAATTCTTCTGGGCATCATTTAACACACGGCTAGCATAGTAAATGACATGTACAAGCTTACCATGTCTCTGTCCTAAAACAGCTCCTATAGCAAAGTCACTAGCATCACACATTAATTCAAATGGTAAATCCCAGTCAGGGGGAGCTATGATGGGAGCAGATGTGAGGTTTGCTTTCAGAGTTTCAAAAGCATGCAGACATTCAGCATTAAAAACAAAGGAAACATCAACAAATAACATGTGGCTTAATGGTTTAGCAATTTTAGAAACATCCTTTATAAATCTTCTATAAAATCCTGCATGACCCAAGAAACTCCTGACCGCCTTAACATTAGCTGGTGGTGGTAATTTTTCAATTATCTCCACCTTTGCTCTATCAACCTCAATTCCCTTACTTGAAATCCGTGTCCAAGAACAATACCTTCTGTAACCATAAAATGACATTTTTCCCAATTTAAAACAAGGTTTAATTCTTGACACCATTTCAAGACAAGAGATAAATGCTTAAGGCAGGATTCAAAAGAATTACCAAAAATAAAAAAATCATCCATAAATACCTCAATGAACTTTTCAACCATATCAGAAAAAATTGAAAGCATACACCTCTGAAAGGTTGCTGGAGCATTACAAAGTCCAAAAGGCATTCTCCTGTAGGCAAATACTCCAAAGGGGCATGTGAATGTTGTCTTCTCTTGATCTTGAGAGTCCACTGCAATTTGGTTATATCCAGAATATTCATCTAGAAAATAATAAAAAGCACGACCATCTAACCTCTCAAGCATCTGATCAATGAAAGGCAGGGGGAAGTGATCCTTCCTTGTAGCAGTGTTGAGCCTCCTGTAGTCTATACACATTCTCCAACCTGTGACTGTTCTTGTAGGAATAAGCTCATTCTGTTCATTCTTGATCACTGTTATCCCTCCT
Organism: Arachis hypogaea; assembly: GCF_003086295.3. Lineage (NCBI taxonomy): Eukaryota > Viridiplantae > Streptophyta > Magnoliopsida > Fabales > Fabaceae > Arachis > Arachis hypogaea. The sequence continues at coordinate 30,118,833 of NC_092053.1, read as the reverse complement.
TTCTTGGGAACTACCTGCACAGGACTTATCCAAGGACTATCAGAAATAGGATAAATAATACATGTTTCCCATAATTTTATTACCTCTTTTTGGACCACCTCTTTTATAGTTGGATTGAGTCTCCTTTGTGGTTGCACAACTGGTTTAGCATCATCTTCAAGGAGGATCTTGTGCATACACTTGGTTGGACTAATCCCCTTCAAGTCACTAATGGTCCACCCAAGAGCTGTTTTATGGCTCCTGAGCACTGAAATAAGTGCCTCTTCCTCTTCAGGCTTCAGGGAAGAGCTAATAATCACTGGATATGAATTCTTTTCACCCGAGAACACATATTTCAGAGAAGGAGGTAAAGGTTTGAGCTCAAGCTTGGGGGCTTCCTCCTCTGCTTTAGGAGTGTAAACCACAGCCTTCTGGGGTGGTGAATCATCAACTTCAACTAATTCATACTCAGAAATGGGATCTAGAATATCGTCAAGCACCTTAGCTTCCAGTACCTCTTGAACAAGTGGTTCAATAACATCTATTTTTATACACCCTTCAGAATTATTAGGGTGCTTAAGAGCTTCAAAAACATTAAGGACCACCTGTTCTTCATTGACCCTCAGGGTTAATTCACCCTTTTGCACATCAATCAGAGCTCTACCTGTAGCTAAAAAGGGTCTACCAAGTATAATAGAGGATTTTACCTCCTCTTCCATGTCTAATATAACAAAATCAACAGGAAAAATAAATGGTCCTACTTCAACAAGTAAATCCTCAACAACACCCACAGGTAATTTAATAGAAAGATCAGCAAGTTGAAGAGAAAAACGGGTGGGTTTTACCTCCTCAATTTGAAGATTTTTCATCACTGAAAGTGGTATGAAATTGATGCTAGCTCCAAGATCACATAAAGCTCTCTGAATGGTGACATCTCCAATGGTGCAAGGAATGACAAAGCTCCCTGGGTTTGGCATCTTCTCAGGAAGGTTGTATTGAATAATGGCACTACATTCCTTGGTTAACACCACTATTTCTTGTTCCTTCTAATTCCTCTTGTGGGTCAACAACTCTTTCATAAATTTAGCATAGAGTGGCATTTGCTCAAGAGCCTCTACAAAAGGAATGTTGATCTGTAGCTTCTTGAAGACATCTAAAAATTTAGAGAAGTATATTTTGGAGCCTTTGGCAATGTAGGATAAGTGTCAAGAGAGTCAGGGAACGGGTTGTCTGTACGCTTTGGAGGGGCGTGCTCCACTTCTTCCTTCTTCTCCTCTGGAGCTTTCTTTTCAACTAGCTCTTCATTGGCCCTTGTCTCAGAGCCAGCTATTTTTCCACTTCTCAATTGAATAACTTTGCAATCATCTCTTGGGTTCACCACTGTATCACCTGGAAATGTACTTGCAGACCTCTCAGGTATTTGCTTGCTCAGTTGGCCCATTTACACCTCTAAGTTTCTAATGGAGGCTTTGGTTTCCTGCATGAAACTCCTCATCATCTCCCAATTAGAATCTTCTTGGGATTTAGAATTTGCCTGTAGAGGTGGTTGTTGTTGCTGAGACTGAAATTGGGGGTTATTATGATTGTTCTGTTGGAAGCCGCTCTGAGAGTTATTGTTGAAATTCTGAGCTCTCTGAGGTTGGTCCCTCAACCCAAAATTTGGGTGATTTCTCCACCCCCTGACTGTATGTCTTAGAATATGGATCATTGTTGAAATTTCTAGGACCACTCCCCATGTAATTGACCTATTCAGAAGAGGATTGAGCAAAATCATAATTATCATTTTGCACAAAATTACCTGTCATGTCATAAGAGAGCTCTTGAGGTGGATTTTGGGTGTTGATAGCTGAGACTTGCATTTCACCCATCTGCTGAGTAAGTAAATTTATTTGCTAAGACATAAGCTTGTTTTGAGCAAGAATAGCATTAACAGCTTCCATTTCCAACACACCTCTCTTCTAAAGAGCCTCAGAGTTCACAGGATTCCTGTTAGATGAGTATAAATATTGGTTGCTAGCAACCAATTCAATCAACTCAATAGTCTCCTCCGATGTCTTCTTCTTGTGCAATGAACTACCTGCAGAATTATCTAAGCACATCTTGGACATTTCACCCAAGCCTTCATAAAAGATATCTAGTTGGGTCCATTTGGAGAACATGTCCGAAGGGCATTGCCTAGTCAATAGCTTGTACCTCTCCCAAGCTTCATAAAGAGTTTCACCATCCTTCTGCCTAAAGGTCTGAACCTCCACCCTAAGCTTAGTCAGCTTCTTTGGTGGGAAAAATTTAGTAAGAAACTCAGTAACAACCTTGTCCCAAGTATCCAAACTCTCCTTGGGTTGGGAATCTAGCCATAGCTTTGCTTCATCCCTTAGAGCAAACGGGAAGAGCATGAGTTTGTACACCTCTGGGTTCACTCTATTTGTCTTCACAGTATCATAAATCTGTAGAAAGTGAGAAATAAATTGATTTGGGTCTTCGTGGGGAAGACCATGATACTGGTAGTTTTGTTGCACCAGGGTGACCAACTGTGGCTTCAACTCAAAGTTGTTCGCAACTATAGGAAGTACCACAATTCTTTTTCCATAAAGATCTGTAGTAGGAGCAGAGTAAGAGCCAAGCACTCTCCTTTGTTGATCATCCCCATTCGAATTTGCCACATTGGCATTAACAGCATTATTAGGATCCATAGCGGACTCTGCATCCTTGTAAAGTCTTACTTGTTGCAAACGCCGCCTGAAAGTCTTTTCAGGTTCAGGATCAAAGTCTAAAAGAGGTTCTTTGTCTCTGTTCCTGCGCATAAACAGACAGAAAATAAGCAAAGATGGAACTCTCTACGTCAGAGTGCAGAGAATTCCCAATGAGGTAACCAGTGTAAAATAATAAAATAGAAATACTAAATAAATATAACAGAAAAATTTCGAAAATTAACAGGGAAAATAAACGAGAAATTAAAATAAAATTAACTAGGTGACACCAAACTTAATTTCAGAAATTAAGGAAAAATATTACTGCTATTTATTTATTTAAAAAATATTTTTTTTGAAAATACTAAGCAAAATTTAAATGAAATTAAAACTAAAATGCCTAATCTAAGCAATCAAACAACTGATTGTTGTTAATCACTATCAATCCCCGGCAACGGCGCCAAAAACTTAGTGCGAAACTTATAACCACAAACTAACCGGCAAGTGCACTGGGTCGTACCAAGTAATACCTCAGGTGGTCGATCCCATGAGAATTGATGGACTAAGTAACAATGGTTAAGTGATTTACTTAGTTAGACAAACAGAAAATAGTGCTTGAGAGTTCAAAAAGCATTAAACAGAAGGCAGGTAAATAAATAAGTTGGGAATAAAATATGGAGAAGCAGTTAAGGCTTCAGAGTTATCTATTTTCAAGATTGACTTTTCTTACTAAATATTTTAATCATGCAAGATTTAATTCATGGCAAACTATATGTGACTAGACCCTAATTCCTTAGACCTTCCTAGTCTCCTCTAACTTTCATCAACCGCCAATTCCTTGGTCACTTAATTCCACTTAGAGGGTTAAGTTCAATTCTAGTTTATATGTCACAGAAATCCTAATTACCCAAATATAAGAGGATTATATGTCACGTATCCCGTTAAGTCCAGATAATTAGAATTTTAGGAGAATATATTTTCAAGCTGTTGTTCAAGTAAAGAGCTTTTCCAAGTTATACAAGAACTCAATTAGAAAGAGGGTCATACTTCCGTTCCACCCAAATTCATAAGATAAAGAACGAAAACAATTCTTGAAATATAAATCAGTACATGAATTAAAAAATAAAAATAATAGTATCAATCCATACAATAGACAGAGCTCCTAACCTTAACAATGGAGGTTTAGTTGCTCAAGGTTCAGAGAGAAAATAAGGATTGTAAATTGGGCTGAGGTGGAATGAAAAGTTAACTAATGGGAATCCCCCTCAGAAGGGAAGTTTCTTTTTCCTTTTATATTTAATCCTAATTAATTTAAAATCTATTCTCTAAAACTAAAATAATATCTTTTCCTATTTTAAAATAAAAAATAAAGTTTTAAATCATAATTAATTAATTAGTGTTTTCTGCATTTTCTGCATGTGGCGCATGTCACGCGTACGCGTCAATCACGCGTACGCGTCGATGGTCTTCTTTGCGTGTCACGCATACGTGCACGCATCGCTCCTCACTGTCATCTCCTTTAATTCTTATGCTGATTCCATTTGTGCAAGCTTCCTCTCCATTCTCTAAGCTGTTCCTGCCCTATATAGCCTTCTTCTCTTTTTCTGCGGAAGCTCCATCAAATCCAACCAAATGCTACCTAAAATAAACAGAATTGCACATGACTCAAAGTAGCATCCATAGTGGCTAAAAGATAATTAATTCTTGATTAAACTTAACAAATTAAATGCAAATTTACTAGGAAAAAATAGGAAAGATGCTCACGCATCATAACACCAAACTTGAATTGTTGCTTGTCCTCAAGCAACCAAAACTAATATAGGTTTAGAATGTGAATTTGCATGAGAATGAGAGTTCGATTAAGCTCATGTCTTTTCTTATACTGGGGTTTACAACTGCAATCTTGAATAGTTTTGGCATCCCATTCTTTTTTGAATCAGAAGGATGTCATTGTCATTCAGAATTATAATTCGGATAATATTATGAATTCTCTGATCTTTTGTAACTTAATTTAACCCTTGAACACAGCAATTTTTCTTTTCTTTGGTGCTTTGTACCTTGAGCCTAACCATGACTTTAAATGTTTTGTCTCAAGCTTTACTTGACACAAAAACACTACAAGCACTTAACTGGGGAACTCTTTTGAAGTTCTAATTTTTCTTTCAGCTACTCCCAGACAGTGGTGCGCAAAGCCTTTGGCATACTCTGCTAATTGCAATTGATCTCGACTCTAAATATTTTGTCTCAAGGATTACTTGACATAAGAACACCACAAGCATATGACTAGGGAAACAACTCTTTGAACTTTTAATCATGTCTGACCTCCCTAGTCATTGATGCTCAGATGATGCCAAGCCGATGACCAGACGACGCCAACACGGTGATGCTTCGACCCGCAACGGTGACCTTCGACCTCGATTCACGACGGTGACCTTCGACCCAGTCGTGACGGTGACCTTCAACCCGCAACGGTGATGCTTCGCTCCGGCATTTGTTGGAGGTGACGGTGGTGTTTGTACTTTGGAGGAAGAAGGTTGAAGAGAAACTGAGAGAAAGTTAGGGTTGGGACTTGGGAGGTGACTTGAAGTCTTCGAAGAGAATTGATGCTTCAGCCTTTTTTTATTTTTTTCCCTTTTTTTTAACCAGCGCCAAAACGGTGCCGTTTCGTGGCTTGGGAGGAAAAACCGGTACTTGCTGAAACCCGGCCGGTTTGACCAATTCACCAGTTAACCATCGGTTTGGCCGGTTTTCTTACCGATTTTTTGCAAGACCGTTTTACAAGTGGATCGGACCGACTACCTGACCGGTTTTCGATTAACCCGGTTGAACCGGCCGGTCCGATCCAGTTTTCAGAACCTTGGTATTTGCTAAGTTAATTTGGATTTAAACACGGTTAAGTGAACTCAGGTAACCTTGTTCAATACCACCAACTGTCTTTTGTGATAACATGTTTTATTTGCATATAATCCCATATTACATAAAAGGACCAAGCATTTCGAATTAAAGCTATTATTTTGTAAGGGATAAAGTCATTCAAGGTCTGGTAGTAGTCACTTATATTCTAGGAGCTGAGCAAATTGCTGAAATTACAACAAAACTTGTATCACAATCACTCTTTGACAAATTTAAAGGTAAATTTAGATTGGCTTTAAAGCCATCTTAAATTTGTGTGTGGGGGGAAGGGGGATGTTAGATATATATGAAGAGTTAGTTATTAGACTTTAACTAACTAATTGTATAAAGATATCTCTCTATGTGTAAACTCAATAATTAATAATAATCTCTCATTTTTTCATCTATTGTCTATTTTTCTCACTTTCCAATTCTCTCAATCTTTCTCTGCTCATTCATCTCTCTTGCTTACTCAACAAGCTTTTATTTTCTTCTATCTTAAATACTTTGATAGCAGTCTCATATCACAATCCTACAAATTTATGTTCCATGAGGTAATCTTAAATTTACCTCCAGAACATACTCTAAAAACACATACTAAGATTATTAGTGGTACATCAAATATGTACAAAGTTATTTGAATTTATTTTAGACACATTTAAAGACAATTATTATATTTAATTCTCAAAATTTTTTTAGAAAATTAAAATTGTTGTCGACATTTTTTGTTTTTAAAAATGCCTATGACATTACCATAAAATTTTAAATTGATCTTCTCTTAAAAGAATGTTAATTTTTGAATAAATTTATCTCCCTAAAATAATAATTATAATTGTTTTTCTTTTTAAAAAAAACATCTTGAGTCAAATTCATCACCTTCTCTCATCCAATCTTTTTTCACATATCAAACCATACCCTCATTCCATCTAGCTGCATATCCATTAAATATACACTACTATCATCACCACCACCACCTCAGTTCTAATTCAAAAGTCTCAACTTCATACACAATTATCTTAGTGACAAATTAAAAATCAAAACAATTTTAATAACAATCCTACAACAAGTATTGGTTTATACGTTCCCAAAAAAATTAAGAAAATATTAACGAAGAAGACAAAGTGAAAAAAGCTACTAGTTAAGACTAGAAGTGAATCGAGCTAAGTCAAACCAGCCTAAATTCAAACTCAGCTAAAAAAAAAAAAAAGAAAAAAGAGATCGACTCTTAATAATTAAGCAAGCTTGTTTGTTAAGTTCAAATTCGACACACAAGAAGCACATAAAATGACTTATGCTTAGGAACGGACTCAAATAACATGAATATATAAAATTTTATATTAAATATTAATATATAGATATGTTATTTAAGTCTATCATAAATAATTTAATTAGAGTTGTTATTCATTCAATTTAGAATAAAATAAAATAAAAAAGATATTATAATTTAGATATAAAAAAATAAAAATCAATGTAACTTAACTTACATGAATAATATAATTATGTGTGTATAAAATTATATATTATTATTATAAATTAAAAGTATAAATATAATAAGTAGTATCTATAATTAACTCAGCTCATGAGATAATAAACTAAGCTTACCTAAGTTTAGCTTCAACTAATAAGCTCATGAGCTTATTTTATCAAACTGTTAATAAGTCAAATTTGAGCTAACTCCTGAGCTTACTTGACTAACTTCGAGGCTTACCATCAGCTATTGTTGCTACATAATCCTCCTCCTTTGTGTTGTCAGAATCATTGCTGATGTCAACACCTCGTGATACTTCTGTCATTTACGTTGTATGCCATCTTTAGAACCACTATTGTTGTTGATATGACACAATGTCTCCTTTGCCATTTTTTGAAACTATACTACTGTAACAAGCTTTCTCTTTCCTCTTCTCAATGTTGTCGCATTTTTCTTTTTATTTGCCTTACCGCACCCTTCTACCCCCTATTTTCTAAACCTAAACCCAAAGCAATTTTTAGGTTTGCTACCACTACATCTTCTACTTTCTTTTCTTTCTTTCTTTTTGTCATTGTTGTTGTTAGTAGTGGTGGATTGTGAAAAAGAATTTGGAATGGTCATAAAGAGTTGATAGTAGAATGAAGGTGAATATGCGGATGATTGGGTGTGGGTGGTAGCAAGTAGATAAAGGACAATAATAGTAGGTGAAATTTGGATAAAGAGGATTATGATGGAAGTGTAGTGATAGTGGTGGTGTATTTTGTAAAAAATAAATTGTTTCAACCCGCTTTTCTATTAGTTATAAACACATATATATACATCTTTTGATATACATCTATATCAAATCTTTTCCATCTTAAAAGGCATAATTTACTATCTTAATAAATTAGAATACATAACTTCCTATCCTAGTAATATACATGAGAGTACTCAAAGAGTACTGTATCTATATTTTATTATCCATTAATACCCCCTTAAGGTGGAGCATGCAAGTCTTCAATGCCCAACTTGACCAATATTACATCAAACTTTTTGGCACCAAGAGCTTTAGTAAAAATATCGGCTAACTGAGTGTGAGTAGGAACATAAAATGGAAGGAGGCGTTAGTGCATGATCTCATCCCGAACAAGATGACAGTCTACTTCAATGTGCTTCGTGCGTTCATAAAAAACTGGATTTTTAGCAATGTGAAGAGCAGCTTGACAGTCGCAATAGAGATGATGGGGACATGATGAGGTACATATAGAGAGAGGAGAGTATATCTTTAATCTACTTCAACTCTTTTATTGTCTGAGCCATTGAACAATATTCAGCCTCAGCAGAAGAGGCAGACACTGTCTGTTGTTTCTGAGTTTCTAAGATATTGGTGAGTTACCAAGTTGGATGAACCAGCCTATGATTGACTTGCGAGTAAGTGGACAATTAGCCCAATCGGAGTCACACCATCCATAGACCTGCAAATTATTTTCTCGTGGGAGAAGAATTCCTTATCCAGGGTATCCCTTTAAATAGTGTACAATACGTAAAGCGGCTTGCTAGTGTTCAGTGCGTGGATTTTGCATGAACTAGGATAACATGTAAACATTGTAGGCTAGATCAGGTCGAGTAAAACACAAATAAATCAGTATTCTAACAAGCCGACGATATATGCTAGGATCAGATAAAGGAGAACCTGTAGCTGATCCCAATCGATGATTCTCTTCACACGGTATTGCTATAGGCTTAGCACCTAGAAATTCTGTTTTGGTAATTATGCCCAAAGTATATTTTCTTTGGCACAGGAAGATTTCAATCTGAGATCTGGCAACCTCAACTCCCAAGAAGTACTTCAGCTGGCCTAAATCTTTCATGTGAAAATATTTGTGTAAATACTCTTTGAAACGTTGAATTGTAGCACTATTATTTCCTGCAATTACAAGGTCATCAACATATACCAAAACTACTAATTGCACGCTATTGTGTCGAAGGCTAAACAAGGAATGGTCCTTTGGGTATTGTTGAAAACCATATCGAAGAAGGGCAGATAAAAATTTTGCAAACCAGCAACGTGGAGCCTACTGCAGGCCATAGAGAGATTTCTGAAGTTCGCAGACCAGTCCTTGTTAAGGCACTTGAAAACCAGGGGGAAGCTTCATGTAAATGTCCTCATCAAGCTCTCCATGAAGAAATGCATTGTAGACATCCATCTGGTGGAGTTCCCAATCTTGGGCTGCTGCCACTGCGAGTGTTGTGCGAATTGTTACCATATTCACCACTGGGAAAAACGTTTCATTGTAATCCAAATCTTTCACTTTATTATTTCCCAAAATTACTAGTCTTGCTTTGAACCTCTTTATTGTGAGCTTCCAAGTGTTTTTAATTTGAAGTGCACAAATTTTCTTGGGACATAGCTTCATGCCAATGCTCATCTCTAGATGCTTGTGAGAAAAATAAGGGCTCCTGTTCTGTCTGAAGAGAGGTCAGAAAACTGCGGTGTTGTTTGGAAAAAGAATTATAATTCACAAACTTTTGTATAGGATATGACACACCTGAAAATTTTAATGGAGAGGGAAGTTGGTCAATATGGCTTATTGGTATCGTGGCAGCAGAGACGAAGTCGCGCAACCTGACTGAGGGTGTCTTCATGTTGTGACCTCGACCAAGTAGAACTTCCATCGTGACTGGTGGTAGATCGGAAGTCGGCATTGTTTCTACTGCACTTGGTTCCGATGCATCGTCAGCGATGTACTCTTCAATCTCTTCATTGAGTTCATGTCCCCTTTGTTTGTGAATAGATGCTTCAATGAGGGATTTCCCAGTCATTTAAATGTGGAGTACTAGGCCCAAGTGTGGATTCTGAACTTGGCCCATTATGTGTGTCTTCTTCAACAATTGTTTCTATTACAGGAGGTCCAATATCTTCAATCCATGGTGCCGGTGCCAAAGTCTGAACCTCTTGAAAAGGAAATATATCTTCAACAAAATGAACATCAAGAGAGAAAAAAAAACTACTTTTTCCAAATCAAATAGTTTCCATCCTTTTTGCCCGAATGGGTACCTGACAAACACACATTTTCTACTACGGCTGGAAAATTTGTCCCATTACTTATTCTGATTTTGAGCATAACATAAAGAGCCAAAAACCCTTAAGTGCTCTGGTGCACGAAATTGTGATCTCAGGAAACGGCGCCAAAAACTCTGTACGCACGTCTTAATAAATCGTTTTTCATTCACAACTTCGATACAACTAACCAGCAAGTGCACTGGGTCGTCCAAGTAATAAACCTTACGTGAGTAAGGGTCGATCCCACGGAGATTGTTGGTATGAAACAAGCTATGGTCATCTTGTAGATCTCAGTCAGGCGGATATCAAATGGTTATGGAGTTTTCGAAAATAATAATAAATAAACAGAGAATAAAGATAGAAATACTTATGTATATCATTGGTGAGAATTTCAGATAAACGTATAGAGATGCTTTCGTCCCTCTGAACTTCTGCTTTCCTGCTGTCTTCATCCAATCAGTCCTACTCCTTTCCATGGCTGGCTTTATGTAAGGACATCACCATTGTCAATGGCTACTTTTCATCCTCTCTGTGAAAATGGTCCGATGCGCTGTCACTGCATGGCTAATCATCTGGAGGCATCACCGTGGTCAATGGCTGCATCCTATCCTCTTGTGAAAATGGTCCAAATACTCTGTCACAGCACGGCTAATCATCTGAGGTTCTCGATCATACTGGAATAGGATTCACCCTCCTTTTGCGTCTGTCACTACGCCCAGCACTCGCGAGTTTGAAGTTCGTCACAGTCATTCAATCCCAGAGTCCTACTCAGAATACCACAGACAAGGTTTAGACTTTCCGGACTCTCATGAATGCCGCCATCAATCTAGCTTACACCACAAAGATTCTGACTAAGAGATCCAAGAGATACTCATTCAATCGAATGTAGAACGGAAGTGGTTGTCAGGCACGCGTTCATAGGGAATGATGATGATTGTCACGTTCATCACATTCATGTTGAAGTGCGAATGAATATCTTAGAAGCGAAATAAGTTGAATTGAATATAAAACAGTAGTACTTTGCATTAAATCATGAGGAACAACAGAGCTCCACACCTTAATCTATGGAGTGCAGAAACTCTACCGTTGAAAAATACATAAGTGAATACAGGGTAAGCATGGCCGAATGGCCAGCCTCCCATGGAGGTCTAGAGATCTAAAAATGATCAAAAGATGATCCCAAGATCATAAGATGTCTAATACAATAGTAAAAATTCCTATTTATACTAAACTAGTTACTAGGGTTTACAAAAGTAAGTAATTGATGCATAAATCCACTTCCGGGGCCTACTTGGTGTGTGCTTGGGCTGAGCTTGAATGTTACACGTGCAGAGGCTCTTTCTGGAGTTGAACACCAGGTTGTAACGTGTTTCTGGCGTTCAACTCTGGTTCGTCACGTGTTTCCGGCGTTTAACTCCAGACTGCAGCGTAGAACTGGCGTTCAACGCCCTTTTGCGTCATCTAAACTCGGCCAAAGTATGGACTATTATATATTTCTGGAAAGCCCTGGATGTCTACTTTTTAACGTAATTAGAAGCGCGCCATTTTGAGTTCTGTAGCTTCAGAAAATCCAGTTTGAGTACAGGGAGGTCAGAATCCAACAACATCAGTAGTCCTTCTTCAACCTCTGAATTTGATTTTTGCTCAGGTCCCTCAATTTCAGCCAGAAAATACCTGAAATCACAGAAAAACATACAAACTCATAGTAAAGTCCAGAAATGTGAATTTAACATAAAAACTAATAAAAACATCCCTAAAAGTAACTAGATCCTACTAAAAACATACTAAAAACAATGCCAAAAGCGTATAAATTATCCGCTCATCACAACACCAAACTTAAATTGTTGCTTGTCCCCAAGCAACTGAAAATCAAATAGGATAAAAAAGAAGAGAATATACTATAAATTCCAAACTATCAATGAAATATAGCTCCAATCAGATGAGCGGGACTTGTAGCTTTTTGCCTCTTGAATAGTTTTGGCATCTCACTTTATCCATTGAGGTTCAGAATGATTGGCATCTATTAGGAACTCAGAGTTCAGATAGTGTTATTGATTCTCCTAGTTCAGTATGTTGATTCTTGAACACAGCTACTTTATGAGTCTTGGCCGTGGCCCTAAGCACTTTGTTTTCCAGTATTACCACCGGATACATAAATTCCACAGACACATAATTGGGTGAACCTTTTCAGATTGTGACTCAGCTTTGCTAAAGTCCCCAATTAGAGGTGTCCAGGGTTCTTAAGCACACTCTTCTTTTGCTTTGGACCTTGACTTTAACCGCTCAGTCTCAAGTTTTCACTTGACACCTTCACGCCACAAGCACATGGTTAGGGACAGCTTGTTTTAGCCGCTTAGGCCAGGATTTTATTCCTTTAGGCCCTCCTATCCACTGATGCTCAAAGCCTTGGGATCCTTTTTATTACCCTTGACTTTTGGTTTTAAGGGCTATTGGCTTTTTGCTCTTGCCTTTTGGTTTTAAGAGCTTTTGGCTTTTTCTGCTTGCTTTTTCTTTCTATTTTTTTCGCTTTTTTTTCTGCAAGCTTTGTTCTTTGCTGCTTTTTCTTGCTTCAAGAATTATTTTTATGATTTTTCAGATTATTAAATAACATGTCTCCTTGTCATCATTCTTTCAAGAGCCAACATATTTAACATTCTTAAACAACAACTTCAAAAGACATATGCACTGTTCAAGCATTCATTCAGAAAACAAAAAGTATTGTCACCACATCAATATAACTAAACTAATTTCAAGGATAAATTCGAAACTCATGTACTTCTTGTTCTTTTGAATTAAAACATTTTTCATTTAAGAGAGGTGATGGATTCATATTCACTTACTTTAAGGCATAGACACTTAGACACTAATGATCATGTAGTAAGACACAAATATAAATAAACATAAAGCTCAAAAATCGAAAAACAGGAATAAATAGACAAGGAGATTAAGGAATGAGTCCACCTTAGTGAGGATGGCGTCTTTCTCTTCTTTAAGAACCAATGGTGCTTTTGAGCTCCTCTATGTCTCTTCCTTGTCTTTGTTGCTCCTCCTTAGTGATTTTTGGTATTTCTATCCTCAGTTGCTCCCAATAATTAAGTGGAGGAAAATGTACCCCTGAGGTATCTCAGGGATCTCTTGATTTGCAGTCAAATGTTCTACCACTGAGCTATGGAAGCTTTTGTCTTCCTTTTGTCTTCTTTTTCTCTTTTTTTTTTTGAGGTTTCTCTAGCCTTAGGTACCATCAATGGTTATGGAAAAACAAAAATCTTATGCTTTTACCACACCAAACTTAGAATTTTGCTCGCCCTCGAGCAAGAGAAGAAAGAATAGATGAAAAAGAAGATGTGGAAGAATCTAGGATTATGAGGAGGGAAGGTGGAGATTCTGTGGGGTCCACAGATCCTGAGATAATCCTGTGAGGTCCACAGATCTTGAGGTGTTAAGGATTTACATCCCTGCACCAATTAGGCATGTAAAATGCCTTTGCATGCAATTCTGGCGTTTAAATGCCGAACTGATGCTTGTTCTGGGCGTTCAACGCCCAGATGCAGCATGTTTCTGGCGTTGAACGCCAGCCAGATGCTCCTTACTGGCGTTTGAACGCCAGTGAACTCCTCCTCCAGGGTGTGCTATTTTTAATGCTGTTTTTTATTTTTCTTCAATTTTTCCAGTTGTTTTTGTGACTCCACATGATCATGAACCTATGAAGACATATAACTAATAAAAAATATAATTAAATAAAAATTGGGTTGCCTCCCAACAAGCGCTTCTTTAATGTCAATAGCTTGACAGTGGGCTCTCACGGAGCCTCACAGATGTTCAGAGCATTGTTGAGACTTCCCAACACCAAACTTAGAGTTTGGTTGTGGCCTCCCAACACCAAACTTAGAGTTTGACTGTGGGGGCTCTGGTTGACTCTATTTTGAGAGAAGCTTACTGTGCCTCTTTTCCATGTTTACAGAAGGATGTCCTTGAGTTTTAAACACAAGGGAGTCCTCATTCAATTGAAGGACTAGTTCACCTCTGACAACATCAATCACAGCTCTTGCTGTGGCTAGGAAGGGTCTTCCAAGGATGATGGATTCATCCTCATCCTTCCCAGTGTCTAGGATTATGAAATCAGCAGGGATGTAAAGGCCTTCAACCTTTACTAGCATGTCCTCTACTTGTCCATAAGCCTGTTTTCTGGAGTTGTCTGCCATCTCTAATGAGATTTTAGCAGCTTGCACCTCAAAGATTCCCAGTTTCTCCATTACAGAGAGGGACATGAGGTTTATCCCTGACCCAAGGTCACATAGAGCCTTCTCAAAGGTCATGGTGCCTATGGTACAAGGTATTAGGAACTTTCCAGGATCCTGTTTCTTCTGAGGCAATCTCAGTTGATCCAATGCATTTAGTTCATTGGTGAACAGGGGAGGTTCATCTCCCCAAGTTTCATTACCAAATAAATTGGAATTCAGCTTCATGATTGCACCAAGGAACTTGGTAACTTGCTCTTCAGTAACATCCTCATTCTCTTCAAAAGAGGAATACTCATCAGAGCTCATGAAGGGCATAAGGAGGTTCAATGGAATCTTTATGGTCTCTAGATGAGTCTCAGATTCCTTTGGTTCCTCAGAGGGACACTCCTTGTTGATCACTCTTCCTCCTTGGGATTCACGTCCTTCTCCTCTCTTGTGGGTTCGGCCATGATGGTCAATTCAATGGCCTTGCACTCTCCTTTTGGATTTTCTTCTGTATTGCTTGGGAGAGTACTAGGAGGGATTTCAGTGATTCTTTTACTCAGCTGGCCCACTTGTGCTTCTAAATTTCTAATTGAGGACCTTGTTTCATTCATGAAGCTTACAGTGGCCATGGATAGATCAGAGACTAAGTTTGCTAAATTAGAGGTATTTTGTTCAGAGTTCTCTGTCTGTTGCTGAGTGGATGATGGAAAAGGTTTACTATTGTTAAACCTATTTCTTTCACCATTATTAAAGCCTTGTTGAGGCTTTTGTTGATCCTTCCATGAGAGATTTGGATGATTTCTCCATGAGGGATTATAGGTGTTTTCATATGGTTCACCCATGTAATTCACCTCTGCTATTGCAGGGTTCTCAGGATCATAAGCTTCTTCTCCAGAAGATGCCTCTTGAGTATTGTTGGATGCAGCTTGCATTCCATTCAAACTCTGAGAAATCATATTGACTTGCTGAGTCAATATTTTATTCTGGGCCAATATGGCATTCAGAGTATCAATTTCAAGAACTCCCTTCTTCTGAGGCGTCCCATTACTCACAGGATTCCTCTCAGAAGTGCACATAAACTGGTTGTTAGCAACCATGTCAATGAGTTCTTGAGCTTCTGCAGGCTTTTTCTTTAGGTGAATGGATCCACCTGCAGAAGTATCCAATGACATCTTAGCTAATTCAGACAGACCATCATAGAATATATCCAGGATGGTCCATTCTGAAAGCATGTCAGAAGGACACTTTTTGGTCAGTTGCTTGTATCTCTCCCAAGCTTCATAGAGAAATTCACCTTCCTTCTGTCTGAAGGTTTGAACATCCACTCTAAGCTTGCTCAGCTTTTGAGGAGGGAAGAACTTGGCTAAGAAAGCCGTGACCAGCTTATCCCAAGAGTTCAGGCTATCTTTGGGTTGAGAGTCGAACCACACTCTGGCTCTGTCTCTTACAGCAAAAGGGAAAAGCATGAGCCTGTAGACTTCAGGATCTACTCCATTAGTCTTAACAGTATCACAAATCTGCAAAAATTCAGTTAAGAACTGAAAAGGATCTTCATATGGAAGTCCATAGAACTTGCAGTTCTGCTGCATCAGAGAAACTAATTGAGGTTTCAGCTTAAAATTGTTTGCTCCAATGGTAGGGATGGAGATACTTCTTCCATGTAAATTGGAATTAGGTGCAGTAAAGTCACCAAGCATCCTCCTTGCATTATTATTTTTGGCTGCCATCTCCTCTTCTTGTTCGAAAATTTCTGAAAGGTGCTTGCTGGATTGTTGTAATTTAGCTTCTCTTAGTTTCCTCTTCAGAGTCCTTTCAGGTTCTGGATCTGCTTCAACAAGAATATTCTTGTCCTTGCTCCTGCTCATATGAAAAAGAGGGAACAAAATAATAATAATAATAATAATAATAATAATAATAATAATAATAATAATAATAATAATAATAATAATAATAATAATAGGGATCCTTTTTGCCCAGGTATAGAGGTTCCCTTATGTAAGTAGAAGAAGAAAAGAAGAGTAGAAGAAAAGAAGAGTAGAAGAAAAGAAGAAGAGAAAATCTGAACTCAGAGAGAGAGAGGGGGTTCAGATTTTTGGTGAGTGAGGAAGAGATGTTAGTAAATAAATAGATGAATAGAAGGAGATGAGAGAGAGAGAGAATTTTCGAAAAGTATTTTTGAAAAATGGTTAGTGATTTTCGAAAATTAAAAGAAGAAATAAATTAAAATTGAATTTTGAAACAATTAGTTAATTAAAAAGATTTTTTTTTTGAAAAAGAGGGAGATATTTTCGAAAATTAGAGAGAGAGTTAGTTAGGTAGTTTTGAAAGAGATAAGAAACAAACAAAAAGTTAGTTAGTTAGTTGAAACAAATTTGAAAATCAATTTTTGAAAAGATAAGAAGATAAGAAGTTAGAAAAGATATTTTAAAATCAAATTTTTGAAAAAGATATGTTTTAAAAAGATATGATTAAAAATATATGATTTTGAAAAAAAGATAAAAAGATATTTTTGAAAAGATATGATTGAAATTTAGTTTTGAAAAAGATTTGATTTTTAAAATCACAATTAATGACTTGATTCACAAGAAATCACAAGATATGATTCTAGAAATTAAAGTTTGAATCTTTCTTAACAAGCAAGTAACAAACTTGAAATTTTTGAATCAAAACATTAATTAATGATAATATTTTCGAAAATTATGAGATAAAATAAAAAAGATTTTTGAAAAATATTTTTATAATTTTCGAAAATAAATAAAAAAATGAAAAAGATTTTTTTTTGAAAAAGATTTTGAAAAAGATAAGATTTTTAAATTGAAAATTTGATTTGACTCATAAGAAACAACTAAATTTTTTTTTAAAATTTTTTGAAAAAGTCAACTCAAGTTTTCGAATTTTATGAGTGAAAAAGGGAAAGATATTTTTTTATTTTTGAAATTTTTTATGATGAGAGAGAAAAACATGAAAAAGACTCAATGCATGAAAGTTATGGATCAAAACAATGAATGCATACAAGAATACTATGAATGTCAAGATGAACACCAAGAACACTTTGAAGGTCATGATGAACATCAAGAACATATTTTTGAAAAATTTTCAATGCAAAGAAAACATGCAAGACACCAAACTTAGAAATCTTTCATGTTCAGACACTATGAATGCAAAAATGCACATGAAAAACAAGAAAAGACACAAAATAAGAAAATATGAAGATCAATCAAGAAGGTTTATCAAGAACAACTTGAAGATCATGATGAATGCAATGCATGAATGCAATTTTCGAAAAAAAATGCAAGATGAGTATGCCATTGACACCAAACTTAAAATTTGACTCAAGACTCAAACAAGAAACACAAAATATTTTTGGTTTTTTTTTTTATTTTATGATTTTTTGTATTTTCTTTTAAAAATTTTTTTCGAAAAACATATGGAAAAAGAAAATAAGAAATCCAAAATCTTTAAGAAGAATTCCAGGAATCTTTCAATATTAGCCTAAAGCTCCAATCCAAGGGTTAGACATGGCTTAATAGCCAGCCAAGCTTCAGCAGTACAAGCAATTCTCTAACATGTGGAGGCCTCAGTCCAAAAGAATTTAGACATGGCTCTACAGCCAGCCAGAGTTCAACATGCTTCATGAAACACTAGAATTCATTCCTAAAAATTCTGAAGAAAAATATATTTTTGAAAAGATTTATAAATATTTTTTTTTTCGAAAAAAAAGAAAAAAAAAATTTTGAAAGATTTTTTAAAAAAATTTTTTGAAAATTTTTTTGAAAACAAAATAAGAAGAAAATTACCTAATCTGAGCAACAAGATAAACCGTCAGTTGTCCAAACTCGAACAATCCCCGGCAACGGCGCCAAAAACTCTGTACGCACGTCTTAATAAATCGTTTTTCATTCACAACTTCGATACAACTAACCAGCAAGTGCACTGGGTTGTCCAAGTAATAAACCTTACGTGAGTAAGGGTCGATCCCACGGAGATTGTTGGTATGAAGCAAGCTATGGTCATCTTGTAGATCTCAGTCAGGCGGATATCAAATGGTTATGGAGTTTTCGAAAATAATAATAAATAAACAGAGAATAAAGATAGAAATACTTATGTATATCATTGGTGAGAATTTCAGATAAACGTATAGAGATGCTTTCGTCCCTCTGAACTTCTGCTTTTCTGCTGTCTTCATCCAATCAGTCCTACTCCTTTCCATGGCTGGCTTTATGTAAGGACATCACCATTGTCAATGGCTACTTTTCATCCTCTCTGTGAAAATGGTCCGATGCGCTGTCACTGCATGGCTAATCATCTGGAGGCATCACCGTGGTCAATGGCTGCATCCTATCCTCTTGTGAAAATGGTCCAAATGCTCTGTCACGGCACGGATAATCATCTGAGGTTCTCGATCATACTGGAATAGGATTCACCCTCCTTTTGCGTCTGTCACTACGCCCAGCACTCGCGAGTTTGAAGTTCGTCACAGTCATTCAATCCAAGAGTCCTACTCGGAATACCACAGATAAGGTTTAGACTTTCCGGACTCTCATGAATGCCGCCATCAATCTAGCTTACACCACGAAGATTTTGACTAAGAGATCCAAGATATACTCATTCAATCGAAGGTAGAACGGAAGTGGTTGTCAGGCACGCGTTCATAGGGAATGATGATGATTGTCACGTTCATCACATTCATTTTGAAGTGCGAATGAATATCTTAGAAGCGAAATAAGTTGAATTGAATATAAAACAGTAGTACTTTGCATTAAATCATGAGGAACAACAGAGCTCCACACCTTAATATATGGAGTGCAGAAACTCTACCGTTGAAAAATACATAAGTGAATACAGGGTAAGGATGGCCGAATGGCCAGCCTCCCATGGAGGTCTAGAGATCTAAAAATGATCAAAAGATGATCCCAAGATCATAAGATGTCTAATACAATAGTAAAAAGTCCTATTTATACTAAACTAGTTACTAGGGTTTACAGAAGTAAGTAATTGATGCATAAATCCACTTCCGGGGCCCACTTGGTATGTGCTTGGGCTGAGCTTGAATGTTACACGTGCAGAGGCTCTTTCTGGAGTTGAACGCCAGGTTGTAACGTGTTTCTGGCGTTCAACTCTGGTTCGTGACGTGTTTCTGGCGTTCAACTCTGGTTCGTGACGTGTTTCTGGCGTTTAACTCCAGACTGCAGCGTAGAACTGGCGTTCAACACCCTTTTGCATCGTCTAAACTCGGCCAAAGTATGGATTATTATATATTGATGAAAAGCCCTGGATGTCTACTTTCCAACATAATTGGAAGCGCGCTATTTTGAGTTCTGTAGCTCCAGAAAATCCATTTTGGGTGCAGGGAGGTCAGAATCCAACAGCATCAGCAGTCCTTCTTCAACCTCTGAATTTGACTTTTGCTCAGGTCCCTCAATTTAAGCCAGAAAATACCTGAAATCACAAAAAAATATACAAACTCATAGTAAAGTCCAGAAATGTGAATTTAACATAAAAACTAATAAAAACATCCCTAAAAGTAACTAGATCCTACTAAAAACATACTAAAAACAATGCCAAAAAGCATATAAATTATCCGTTCATCATGCTCATTACTTAGAATTGTTCCATGAAAAACCTCATACGAAGTCCTGCCCTTCAGTATTGAGGATGGGGTACAATTAATTAAATAGCCAGCAGTTAAAACACATTCTCCCCAAAATTGAATAGGAAGATTGCCTTGAAAGCGTAATGATCTAGCAACATTGAGAATATGTCGATGTTTGTGCTCCACTCGTCCAATTTGTTGCGGTGTATTAACACATGACGATTGGTGAACAATGCCTTGTTGTAAAAAGTATTATTTTAAACACATAAATTCCGTCCCATGATCAGATCGCACCATTTTAACATATTTGTTATAATGGTGTTCAACCAACATGAAAAATGTTTTCAACATGATTGATACCTCAACCTTTTCTTTCAACAAATATATCCAAAACCCTCGTGAACAATCATCTATAATAGTTAAGAAATACAAAGCACCACACGAGGAGGGAATTCTATAGGATTCCCACAAGTCATAATGGATTAAATAAAAAATATTAGAAGCTTGATAGTCACTTAAAGGAAACTTATCTCTTGTTTGTTTGGATGTTTCACAAGTTTCACAAATCTCATTGCTTGTAGATTTCTCACTGATATTGGGGAGCATTTGCACAATTTTAAACGATGGATGCCCTAGTCTCTTATGCCAAAGTGCTAGTTGATTCTCTGTTCTAACATGACAATCTTGAGTCTTGTGTGTCCCACGATACCAATAGAGCCCATCTTTTCGCTCACCCACTCCAATCAGCGTCCTTAAAGTACGATCCTGTATGACACAAAATTTATCAGTGAATTGTACTAGACAATGTTCTGCATTTCTTAATTGAGAAATTGAGAGTAAGTTGCATTTTAATTTAGGTACATAGAGAATATTTTTCAATTCAAGTCCTCCGTCAAGAATCACTGTCCCTTGCTTGTACGCTATCACCTGCTCTCCATCCGATAAACCTACTGGACACCCGTGTATAGTTTTCTTTTCACATAAATTTTCCAAGGTTCCGGTCATGTGGTTGGAAGCTCCACTATCAATGATCCATAAATCAAAAATTCTTTTACCAGTCATTATTTTAGATTCATTTGGTTTTTGCCTGTTGATCATATCTACCAATACGTTCCATTGCTCATTGGTCAATTCTTATATCTCACGTCTCTTGTCTTCCATGTTGACAGCATGGCTGCCACTTTCATCAGTGTGTGCCACAACTGCACGTGCTGAAATTCCTCCAATACGTGTGCCTTGTCGTTCGTAGCCTTTGCCACCATCTCTTCCTTCATTCCTCGGTCGATTGTGAATGATTACCATGTGTTCATAACACGCAACGAAAGAAAAGAAAATAATCCTAAAGATCTATTTTGTGCTTAAATTTTATTCAAATAAACAATATATAGTTCAAATCTAAATACATGTGTATGCTAGTAAAAATTATTTTCTCCTTCGATGGTACGAAGGCACTATGCGTATCCACATCGAGACCAACCTTTACTGTCAACTCCTTGACCAATGGACATATGTTCTAAATTGAGAAACCTCTTGCAACTCTTTGCATGCCATAAAATTCTTCTCCAAGAATTAGACTCACATACGTTTATGTGTGTAGAGGTAAAGAAATAAAATTCTTGTGTTTTATTCTCATTTCTTTTTCTACTCTTGGAATACATATATATAGTATGAGATTTGTTACTGATTTTAAATTTGAATCTCAATTCAAATTTAAATCATATCTTAAAATTCTAAATATGAATCTTTTAAATTTATGAATCATATCATAACTCAATTTGAAACAGAATCAGTTAGGATCTCATCCAAATTAAGAATTCAAATTTAGAAATAGAATAACTAATTATTCTCAAATTCTATTTAATATTCTCAATTATCATATTATTATTATATTCTCGGTGCTAGCAAAGAATATAATAATATTCTATTTAAATTAATATAATTATTTGTTTGAGCAAATCAAAATAATAATTAAATAATTCTACAGCAAAGATTAGAACACTCGTTAGTGTGTGACCCCATAGGTTCAATACTAAGCGGGTAGTAAATTATTCATACTAAATTTACAAATCAAGGTTGGCGTCTAGCAGCACTCCTCAATGACCCGATAGTATGAACTAGTATATTTTTACTAAGAACCTGAGAAGAACAAAGTATAATTCTTTCTATTTTTTCAGCTCTTGGTTAACCCTTAGAGTATGGTTTAATTGTCAAACTCTAACTTGTTACCATTATTATAATAAACTGTGAATAATTTAAGAAACTCATTTCTTCATTCATTCAATCTCCTTGGCCAAGGTTTTATTCATCTCAGTCATTATAATTATAGAGCTCAAACTCTTTACCAAGAGTTGACGGATTCCTTATTGACTAATCATTAATTCAACAAGTATTTAAATCATACCCAATATCCATTCAACTAGCACCCTAGGGTATTAGATGTCCGGAATCAAAGTATAATAAATACATTGTTAATTACTATGACAGTCACAGGTCAAAGAAAACTTTATTACTATGTTCATCTTGAGAATATCCTATTGACAAATATGCGGTAATTATAACCATTAGAAATTCTCAAAGTGAGTCAGTTCAATGGTCATATCTCTATATGCACCATCTATATATATAATTTAATAAATGAGATTTATTAATCTTCATCCAATGAAGATCATTATATATATATATATATATATTGATCTTTTCGGATTATTAATGTCCGTTTTAATAATCCTATGACCAAGAATAATTTAGATTAAATTATAAAAGATTTATCTCTCAATATTTTGATAACTATTACAATGATAAATTTCTAAATCTAATCAAAGACCTTATTATATTAACATTTTAATATAATAACAATAACAAATTATTTGACGCGTGATTAATTGGATTGTAGTCATACTACTTATTCCCAACAGATTGCCCCACCATTCTGGATATTCCACAATCTAAAAGCATCCTTTAACATCATGCCCCCTTTGGACACAGTTAGAGCATATTGTTGATTTTTGGCTATGATCTCCTCGTCTTTTTGTCCTGTTTCCTGCCTACATTGCGAGTCCCACAACCAATCCTCTCTCATCTGATGTCTTAGCCATCGTTTTCACTCTCTCCTCTTGGACTAGCATTGCGTACACACGATTCAGCATTGGCAAATGATCTGTTGCCAGGATATTTGACTGCACTGTTGTGTAACTCGCATCATTTAGGCCCATCAGAAATTGGTGGACCCTCTCTTCTTTCCTTTGCTTCTCAAGTTGAGAGCCAATCCCACACTTACATCCACCATATGTGCATTTGGGAATTTGCTCACACTGTGGTAATTCATCCCACAATACTTTCAATTTTCCATAATAAGTCATCATGGCTATCCCTTCCTGCTTGCATCTCGTCAGATCTGACTTTAGTTATTGTATTCGTGGTCCGTTCACAGCGAAAAACTATTTTTTGATATCTTCCCACAGTATCTGCACATTCTCAACATATGCAATGATTGACCGTAGGCTTAGTTCGATCTGTTCAAGATCCATGATACAATCATGTATTGGACTGTCCACCAATCCTCAAGATCAGGTGCATCTTTTTCTGGTTCCATGAGAGTTCCATCGATGAATCCCCATTTTCTCCGAGTTCAAAGTGATATTTTCACCGCTCTAGCCCATTCCTCATAATTTTTTTCATGTAGCTGCACTTGTATGATTACATTTCCTAGTTGTCACTCGCATTGAGGTCATATGGCGAGTAAGTTTTTTTAGTTTCTTTTTCTGAAGCCTCTGATTCATTTGTAGAGTTCTTTTCTGGGTTTGCTACCATAATTATGTAACCTAGGTTCTTTTTGTGTTTGTCGGTATTAGAGTCGCTCTAATACCATGTAGAAAATAAGTTGTTTCAACACGCTTTTCTATTAGTCATGAATACATATATATACATTTTTTGATATAAAATTATATTAAATCTTTTTCATCTTAAAAGGCATAATTTACGATTTTGATAAATTAGAATACCAAACTTTCTATCCTAGTAATATACATGAGAGTACTTAAAAGAGTATTGTATCTATACTTTATTATCCATTAATATATTTGCTAGACATATATAGAATAAGGGATGATGGCTTGAGAGGAGAGAGGATAGTAAATGAATTGGATGGATTGAGATAAATTTGTCTAAAAATTATTATTGTTTAAGGATTATTTTAAAAATTATTAGAATATTAGATATATTTTTAAAGAGAAATATTTAAAAAAACTAAAAGTTTTTTTTATCTCTTTTGTTATAAATTTTTGAAAGAGTCAAATAATATATTAACAATAAAAGTATATAGTTTGTTTCTAAGGGTTGCAGGAGTACCCGTCCCGCCCCTATCCAGTCGGAGCGGGTTATTACCTGCCCCGGATGCGAGACGGGTTTTTATCGGGGTGGGTTCATTAGCGAGGCGGGATGGGGTCGGGGTTAGGGTAAACCCACCCCTATCCACCCTGGAGTATATATTATATATTATATATTATAATACAAAATAAAACATATAATATAAATATATAAAAATTAATAAATATTTTAAATATAAAAAATATATAAACAATTTTTGTGTGGAGTGTGGGTGTGCCTCAGCTTCACTTTCAGATGCAACATTGAAACCTTAAAATTATTTTTCTCTTCTCCAAATGACCAGATTCCAGAAACCAGTGAGAGACTGAGGCTGAGAGTAATAGAGCATCGAGCTTCTCGCCTTCTTCTTCTCCAACACCTACTCGCCGACTGTCGTCATTCTTGCTTCTGTCCTCCGTCCGAGAACAGCTAAGCAGTGCTTCACCACCAATGTCCTCTGTCCGAGCGCAGAACTTAGCCTCGGTCCTCTGTCTTCCGTCCTTCGTCGCCGTTAGTCTGTCGCTATCGTTGTGAGTCTGTCGCCATACCCTCCGTCCGAGAGCAGCTGAGCAGAGCTTCGCCACCGTCATCTTCCGTCCGAGCGTAGAACTTAGCCGACGTCCTCTGTTCTCCGTCATTCATCCTTTGTCGCCGTGAGTCTATCGCTGCCGTTGTGAGTCTGCGCTGTACCTGTGAGTCCGCTACGAATCACTACTTTTTTTTGGTAATTTTTATTTAGGGTTTGCAATGTTTTCAATTTTAGTTTAAGTTACAATTTTATCCTAATTTTTATTTGAGTATGAATTTGTTACTGCATGCAATTCTATTTGTATGAAAACTTGTTCAGATTAATATGACAAAAATAGTGATAGATAAACCAAATTTTTCTTCATATACCTATTGTGATTCTTAAAACTTCTTTAGGATTTATGTGTTTAGCAACAATGTCTTTTATGTCACAAAGACCATATAATTTGTATTTGATATGGTTACTTGAATATAAAACATGTAACATTTCATATTTAAATACACTCTTACAATAAATTTGAGTTTCACTAATTTTGATTAAGAGGCTAATGCCGATGAGGCAAACTCAAAGTTTCCAAGGAACATATGAGGCAATGAATTGTAGGATTCTTATAAAAAAGGAAAAGAAAAAAGTAGAAGTGATTAATAATATTCTCTTAGATAAACCAAAAGTGATAGAAATAATAGAACGTGACTCTTCTCCTATCATCATTAGTAATACCTACCTAATTTGCCATCTGTTAACTATCTTCATTATTAATCTTCCATAACATACCCCGTATTTGTTTAAGATTTGCTCCTTAAAAGTAATACTTACTTTGTGTTGAGTCTTGTTTGAGTTGGTTACTTGGTTGAGTCTTGTTTGAGTTGGTTAGTTAGTTGAGTCATTGAATTGTGTTGTGGTGACGAGTTGTATTATGAATTCTGAAAGTTTTGATATTTTTAATTTTGTCAAACAGCATGTTTATTCTAAAACTTGGTAATTATTTATTCTAATACATTTTGTGGTACCAATTAATTTGTTAATTGTTATTTTTTTTTATTTTTAAGTTTAAATTTTGATTTGCAAATTTTTAATAATAATGAAGATGTTGAAAGTGATCAAGAATAAAAATTAAAGATTCTTTTATATCTAATATTGTAATTTTTTTATTATGGTGTTAAATTTGTAGTGATCTAATACTAGTTTTTTTTTTATTTCAAGTTATTTAAGCTAATAACATTGTATGAATTTTATGTTTGTATTTTAATTTATCTATGAATTTTAAGTTTTTGACTTAATTTATGTATGAATATGTAAAAATTAAAATGTTATTTAATTTTTATAGAGGTGGATAAGAGTGGGACAGGTACCTATAGGGACGGATTCGAATACTGTAGTTTACTACTCACGGGTAGTGACGGGACATATACTAGTCCAGGTATGGACCTACATGTTACAGTAGCCGGCACTTGCCTCCACTCCCATTTCAATTTTTTTTTAGAAAAAAAAAATATATATATATATAATATCTCTCCATTTTAAATTTTAAATAATCCCACTACAAATAAATTAAGCCTAATTATTTAAAGCCCCAAATTTATTTTATCTTTCTATCATTTTGACTATTAGTTAACCTAATTAAATTTAGTATTTTTTCATTCTCAAATTCCAGTCATCACCACTCTTTTGTTCTATTAAACTGTCTTTTTAATTTCATATTTTTAACCTTCTTTTTCTATTCCTTTTTTAGTGGTCACTTTCTCTTTATCAAAAGGTAAATTTTAAATATTTTTTATGGGTTAATAGCCAAATTTGTCCCTAAAAGATCACCAATTTTTCAAATTAGTCCTCAAATAATTTTTTTAGTCATATTAGTCCTTGAAAGATAAAACATAAGCCAAATTAGTCCTTCCGTTAGTTAGATGATGATGTGTCATATTAAGTGTCACGTGACATGATGACGTGTCACGTTAAGTGCCACATGTCACCAGATGATTAGTTGACGTGTCAGGTCGGTGACATCTAGCACGCCACGTGTCACTTGACATGTAAAAAAGATATTTATAATCAAAATAGTCCCTGAAAGTCCAAACGTAAGTCGTTTTTATCCCTAAAATTTTAAGAATTAATCAAATTAATCCTTATATAATTTTTTTTTATTTTTCATAATATTAAATTTAAAATATTTTTTATAGTACTAATTTTAATATTATTTTTAGAACTTAATAAAAAAAATTCTTTCTATAAAATAATAAAAATAATTAAATTACTATAAAATTATTTTATCATTTGTATTTTAAAGTTTTACATTTTTAAATTATAAATTTGTTATAGCAAAATTTTTTATTTAAATGAGTTTATCAAATTATTGTGGATTATATATTTAAGAATTTAATATTTTAAATTTCACTAAATAATATAGTAGTTATTTTAAAATTTAAATTTTTTTATTTTTTAAAATTATAATTTATATTATTATTTAGTTTATATGATACAACTCAATAACTTTTCATAATTTAGGATGAGCTATTGGCTTCTAATCAGTAATGATTACATACTAATAAAATGATTATATGAACAAAAGGAATACATCGTGCATATAATATGAGAAACAAATCAAAAACTAGTTTTAGAACTAACTTATGGTTTCATAATTATCACCGAGAAGAAATTTATCCCTACTCTACTAGTTAGAAGTAACAGAAAACTAAAGATTTTTATTTCACTACTATATACCTCAGGATGGCCTTCAGAAAATACAAAATGGGTTTTAAACATATTAAGTTCTATCATCTAAATTGGTGTTTAAATTATTGAGTTCTATCATATAAATTAAACAATAATATAAATTATAATTTTAAAAAAGTTAAAAGATTTAAATTTTAAAATAATTATGATATTATTTAGTAAAATTTAAAATATTAAATTTTTAAATATATAAATCAACAATAATTTGATAAACTCATTTAAATAAAAAATTTCACTATTTAAAAATGTAAAACTTTAAAATACAAATGACAAAATAATTTTATAATAATTTAATTATTTTTATTATTTTATGTAAAGAGAATTTTGTTTATTAAGGTCTAAAAATAATATTAAAATTAGTACTATAAAAAAATATTTTAAATTTAATATTATAAAAAAAATAAAAAATTATATAAGGACTAATTTGATTAATTTTTAAAATTTTAGGGATGAAAATGACTTACGTTTGGACTTTCAGAAACTATTTTGATTATAAATATCTTTTTTACATGTCAAGTGACACGTGGCGTGCTAGGTGTCACTGACCTGACACGTCAACTAATCATTTGGTGACACGTCATCATCTAACTAACGGAATGACTAATTTGGCTTACGTTTTATCTTTCAAGGACTAATATGACTAAAAAAATCATTTGAGAACTAATTTGAAACATCGGTGATCTTTCAAGGACGAATTTGGCTATTAACTCATTTTTTTATATAACTCTCTATGACTTTATGTATCTTTCAATTTTATTGTTTCTCTTTTTGATATTTTCAATTGTAAATTTTAATTCAAGCAATTATAGTTTAGGTATTAATCTAATTTTTTATTCTCTTCATAAATTTATATATTTTATTTTATTCTCAATTTAGTGATCCTTATTATTTATTTGTTTATCTTTCGTTCTATTTTATTATATGTAATTATGTTTCATATAAATTTTTAAAGTCAATTGATCAATTTACTAATTTAGAATATATATTTTTTATTTTTAAAAATAATAATAAAAAAATATTTTTCGTCTTATTTTATCATATGTAATTTTTTGTTTTTTGTATTCAAATAATTAATGTGTATTTTTATTTTTTAAATTTAAATTAATATATCTTTTGATAGTAATATATATTATTTTTGCTCCCCTAACATAAATTTTTTGGATCCATCACTAAATACTACACGAGTAACAAAATAACAGAATGGAGTCGAATAGAACAAAACCCCGCCCCACTACCACCCCTATTTGTTTCTAGTCTTATAAAGAATCTCAATATGCATAATCCACTTGTTAGACATTGAAAATGGGTAAACAAATATCACGATATCCTATAACACTACAAATCATAGTATTTTGTTTCACCCCAGCATTGATTTTAGGTTCTTTGCCAGGTTTTAAATAGTTTTTGGTCAAATAGAAAATAACTTTGTGAGCAAATCCAATACTGAAGCGAAGTTTAAAAAAAATAATAATAATTATGGTGAAAACTGGACCGGACCGGCCGGTTCAACCGGAATAACCGAGAACCGGTTACCTAATCAATCCGGGTAACGTCAAAAATCGGCTGGCAAAAAATCGATGAAAAAATCGATCGAACCGGCGATTAACCGGCAAACCGAAAGAACCGTCCAGTTTTTTGGCGGTTTAGTAGTTTGTACTATAAGATCCGAAACGACGTCGTTTTAGGTTTTTTTTTTTTTTAAAAAAAAGGAAAAATCTGAAATCGCGTAAACCCCCCCCTCCCCAAGCAACCCTAATCAGTTTCCAATTTTCCATTCCACTTTCCCCTTTCCATTGCATTCACCCACCAAGCCCCAGCAGCACCACCGAGCCACCCACACCCATCCACAGCAGCGCCGACGTTGAGGGCCGCAACCACCACCGCGTCCTGCTTCTCGCCGAGCCTGCCTCCTCATTGTTGTCGCTGACCTCGCCGAGCCCGCCGCCGGTAAGACTCAGTTTCTTCGCTTTTGTGTTTCTATTGTCTCTGCAGATCTTTGCCTTATTCTTCTGTGGAGGTTGAGGTAGGCCTGTGTGCTTTCTTCTTCTTATTCTTTTGTATTGTTCATGGTTCATTTTTGGGGTTGTAGTATATAAGTACTTGATTATTGTAGTAATAGGTTTTGTTCTGTCTCTTTGACTAAAAAAAGGTAACTTTTTGGGATTTATGCAGGAAAAAGGAGGTTTTTCTTCATACCCATGTGCAAAATTTGTTTTTTGAGCTTTATTGATTGGTCCTGATAAGGTTCTGCTGCTAATTCGTTGTTCTGTGTGGTGTGTATTGTGAGCTACTACTATTGAAGCTGTGTGGTGAAAAGATTTTACAGAAGGAAGTGGTATTGTATTTAGGGTTCAATCAATCTTGTTTCCTTTTTGTTTGGAGTTTTTTCTTTTGGTTCCTTATGGCTGTTGAGGAATCTGAGCCTGTGATTCCTGAACTAGAAAGAGAAGAGAATTTGATAGCTACAGCAAGACATATTGTGAAGGCATTAGGATCAAACAAGAACCTTACCACTGATGCCAAGAAGATTCTGGCTGATCTTGGCTCCAAGTTGTCATCCATGAGTACATTAAAGGCTCAATTCTTTTTCTCTTTTCATGAGTTGCACTTTTGATTAGTTGAAAACTTGATAGTAATTGTTTCTTTTGAATGTAGAACATTATGGGTTTGCCATTATGTGCGGTTTTTTTTGTTTAGTTATAAATTTTGATGTTTGAAGTTGTTTGTGAACCTCTAATATTAAGTTATGGATAATTTATTATGTAAAATTTTAAATTTTATTAAATTAGAAATTATTGAATTTATATATTTAAAATTATTTTTAGATTTTTTAATAATTTTATTTAATATTTAATAAAATCGGTTGAACTCCGGTTAAACCTCGGTCGAACCATTGAACCATTGAACCAGTGACTTCACCGGTCAAACTAACATCGAGTCTTGTTGTATAATATATGCATATCAACGGATAACAAAAGTAATGGTGTTTTCTCTAATTCTCTTCTTTTAGTTCAACCCTCTTTCAACTTTCATCTTTCACCTTCTAAGCCTTAGCTTTAGATATTTTACATATTAGAATTTCATATATTTTTTACATGAGAATATAGTGTAGTATACTTTTGTTATATGGAGAAAAGAAGTATAATCTCAGCTTCATAAACTTTTATTCATATTAATCTTTTATGTAAATGCACGTGCTAAATACAGAGTATTTTTGTTAATATCTTAAGACTACAAGTAATTAAGAGTGTAACATTTTGTTTTCTCAATTATTAATACATTCAACGACATATATAAAGCGTAACATTTTTTCTCAATTTAAAATTCTCAAATTACGATGATCATAACAAAAATTTTAAAGTGAAAATTAAAAAAAAGAAGTCACTAGTAGCTATTCTTAAACCTAAAATCTAGTGTATGTGTGTGTTTTTTTCTCGATGTCTAACCTAAAATCTAGTGTACTAAACAACACCAACTATTACTATTGTTTCTTGGTTAAAAATTATCATTATTCTAAGAAGTAATTAGTGTATGTATTTCTGTCATATATAAAAAATATTTATTTTTAATATTTATATCTAAAATATATTTCTAAAATAAAATATTCACCAATATATATTTACCTTATATAAAACAACTTTATATATTTTTTATTATTTATACTAATACCAAACAATCTATAAAATAAAGAAATTCACAAAGTATTTATATTTTAAAAAAAAGTTGTCGTATGGAGTAAACAAATTACTCAATGTCTATAAAACAAATAAACTAAAATATTTTAAAGTAAATTTTATATATATTCACTAAAGGTTGTAAAATTAACAATAACAACCATAATAATAATATTAATTTTGAGTAATAAAAAATAATAATATATTATTAAAAAATATTAACAAATAATTTTCTAACTATTTAGATAAATTTAATAGATAAAAATAAAAAAATACTATATTCAAGAATCAATAATTATTTAAAAGATATATATAATATTCATAGAGATATAAGAAAAATATTAGAATGATTATTAAAAAGATACACTACAAGAAGCTGAGAACCGTCGGATTTACCATCGGGATTAGCATTGGACGTTAGCGGCAAGGATTCCGTTAAATTTACCGTTGAATTTGTCAATAAATTCGTCACCCTAAAATATTACCGTTAGAGCTGATATTCCGACAGTAACGTTGACGGTAAAATTCGGAGGGAAAAAAGAAATTTTGGCGCGCTAGCTACTGTCGGATTTATTGGTGAGTAAATCCGACGCTGAACCTTGTTTAGTGAAACGTTGCGATTTGGTTACACGCACCACGTTACCATCGGATTAATCTGCCGGTAAAGCCGACAATAATCGTGCCCTAAATTCGAATCGCGAACCCTCTTTTCCTTCATTTCGAATTTGTTTTCTCTCTCTAATATCTCACCTCTCTCTCTCTCTCTCTCTTTTTCTCTCTCTCTCTCTCTCTCCCTCAATCTCTCTCTAGCCCCTGTCGCCGCTGCTACCCTGTCCTGCCACTACTAGAAAGACTGCCACCATCACTGCTTGAAATGCCCCCTTTTCTCTTCTCTGTTCTCGCCGCTGCTGCCCTGTTGCCACTGGAAAGGCCGCTGTCGTCGCTACTTGAACCGCCCACTTCTCTCTTCTCTCTTCTCTCTTCTAATTGTTTTGCATTCCAAGTTTTTATTGAATCTGTTTTTCACTCTGTTTAATTTCTACTTAGTTAATCTTAATTTTATTTAGTTAGTTGATTTTTAGTAATTAATTTAGTTTGATTAATTTCTATTTTAGTTAATTTTAGGTGGTTAGGAATTTTTATTGAATCTATTTTTCACGCTATTTAATTTCTTCTTAGTTAATCTCAATTTTATTTAATTAGTTGATTTTAGTAACTAGTTTTGGTTGATTAATTTCTGTTGTAGTTGATTTTAGGTGTTTAGGTTAACATAACTTAACTAGATTGATAGGTTCTAATATATGCTCAATGTGTTTGGAATTAGTATATGAAATTATCAATTCTTGTTCGTTGCTGGGATTATTTGAATTGGTCTGAATGATTAATTCTGCATTTTACTGTTAATTTGGCTGAGGAATTCTTGCTAAATTTGTTTGAGTAATGCTTAACTATTTTGATGATTCGCTGGTTGCTGTTGCTTTGTTAGGAAATTACTATTTTAATGCTTATTTTGCTGATTCATATTGCTGCTGAAACTGCTAGTTTATGCTAATTAATTGTAGCGTTTTGCCGTATGCATTGCTAGTGATGTTTCATCATATTATTTTGTACTTTCTTGAGTGTGCATTTCAAATTTTTTGGATTGTTAGAATGTTTT
Organism: Arachis hypogaea; assembly: GCF_003086295.3. Classification (NCBI taxonomy): domain Eukaryota; kingdom Viridiplantae; phylum Streptophyta; class Magnoliopsida; order Fabales; family Fabaceae; genus Arachis; species Arachis hypogaea. Next base: position 30,085,990 of record NC_092053.1, on the reverse strand, counting down.
GAAAAATTAGAATGCTTTGAGAAATTGTTAAAATATTTTGAAAGTTTGAATGTTTTGAAATTTGTTAACAAAGTTAGAATGCTTTGAGCGTTAAAATGCTTTGAAAGTTAGAATTCTTTGAAAAGAAAATGAGATAGAATAAAGTTAGAATACTTTGAAAGCCTAATTTAATTATTTTGAAACTAAAACACTATGTAATTTCTATTTCTTTATTTACTAAACTAAACTACTTTTCAAATTATTTGTTATTTATTGATTTTCTTCTTATGTTATTATTTATTGGTGTTTGTTATGTTATTAATATATTCGCTATACAAACATGACGACAGGCAATAGAGGTAGGTCGAGTGGGACACATGGTCGGGGTAGAGGGTGGGCTTCCACCGAATCCCCCAGGGCTGCCAATCATCGCCCTCTACCCCGACTACCCCGTCGACCCCTCTGACGTCACAAGCGGATCCATTGAACCAGCAATTTATCATGGTCCAAAACCCGAATTGGGTGCCTCTTTCTGCTACTCCCCCTGCAGATGCAGCGACGACGTCGACAAAGCTTGCGATGGGTGATACCTCTAATGCCCCCGAGCAGGATGTCCCTCTGCCATCACCCGTCATCCGACTGAGGATTTGGCCCGATGATATGCAATCGTGTGTTTAATTTTTTTAATATTAAATTTAATTATTTTAAGTTTGTTTATCTGAATTATTTTTATCTTATGTGTTTGTTAATGTGTGTTTTTTATCTGACAGGTTTGCACCGAATCTCAATACTTGCACATAGGAGATATCCGAGGCCATTAAGTCCATGTACGACCACCCGTATCCGACTTACACGCAGATCCCAGGTGAGACCAAAGAGCGTTGATTTCAGAAGTGGGCGGTAAGAACCCAGTTTGGTTAGAATTAATTTACTGTATACGAACTGTATTTTATTCTAATTAACTAATATTGGTGAATGACTTTGTGTAGTTAAAATTCATATGGGATGCGGAGCATGACCTCATGATCCAGAAGATCTATGACCACAGGGCAGCCCAACGTTTTTAGTAGATGATGGACGATGTTTGTTAGGGGAAAGACCACCTAGCATCATGGATCCGTCCAAACATCAAGCGTAAACTGGAGGCTCGTTTTAGAGATAACGAGGGGTTCAAGCGTCACCATCTGATGAACATCACCAACAGAGTTTCGCCCAGGTTTTTGAGGTATACGGGTGGATCGGCGACTTTCATGAAGACGAAAACGAGAATAGTAAGAATTTTGGCATTATTTTATGTTATAATAGTTACTTGAATTAGTTTTTTAATTTGTTCAATTATTTTGTAAGTTACTTGTTCTATTGATATATACTTTTATAGTCCTGTATAAACTGAATTGAGCTGAGCTGATATAGAACTACTTCGTCGGTTTAATTTTCTTTTTTATTATCAAGTTACTTAGGTAGTTAGTAGAGTTTAGTTAGTTTAATTTATAGTTTTTGTGAATTCAGGTGGTTAGGATAGGTTAGATTAGGCTCTGAGATTGCTGAAAAATATTGTATTATTGAACTGTTTGCTGATTCCTGCTGCTGAAATTATTTCAAAAATACTTAACTGTATTAATAATGATGGATATTTTGTTTGGATGAAAACCTTCAAGGGTGGCTAAATTCGAATTTTAAGGGAGATTGTCGAAATTTTCATAAGATTTTCAGTGAAATAAAAAAAATTAAAATTTTGTTTTTGAAATTAGAATTAAGATTTTCTTCTTCACATATATTCGTCTATCATTGTTTAATTTGTTCTTTTATTTTATTGGATTAATAGTCAAATTCATCTCTAAAAGATCACATATTCTTCAAATTGGTCCTCAAATAATTTATTTAATCATATTAGTCCTTGAAAGATAAAACGTAAGTTAAATTGGTCATTCCGTTAGTTAGATGATGATGTGGCATGATGACGTGGTAGGCCGGTTAATGCCACATGTCACAAGATGATTGGTCGACGTGTCAGGTAAGTGACATCTAGCATACCACGTGTTATTTGACATGTAAAAAAGTTATTTATAATAAAAATAGTCCTTGAAAGTTCGAACGTAAGTCATTTTCATCCCCAAAATTTCAAAAGTTAATCAAAGAAGTCCTTATATAAATTTTTTTTATTTTTTCATAATATTAAATTTAAATATTTTTTATAGTATTAATTCTAATATTATTTTTTAGACCTTGATAAACAAAATTCTATTTACATAAAATAACAAAAATAATTAAATTTTTATAAAGTTATTTTATCATTTGTATTTTAAAATTTTACATTTTTAAATTATAATTTTTTTATAGTAAACTTTTTTTATTTAAACGAGTTTATCAATTATTGATTATATATTTAAAAATTTAATATTTTAAATCTCACTAAATAATATAATAATAATTTTCGAAAGTGATAATTCCAAATAGAGATTATATAAAACCACATGAACCCGCTAGGCAATTCTAATCTCCAATCATTCAAGGTTTAAGCCTAGAGTTCTTTCTAATCCGAACAAGGTAAATAAACTAAGTCTCAAATATGTTAGTGACCTCTCAATCTCAATTCTCCCTGATACAAGCCATCATCTCTCTCATTATCATACTTTTTCAATTACAATAATTCAATATATCAAAGCTTAGTTTCAATGTTATCAATTTATTCTCAGTTTTTCCTCAAATCTCAATCACCACATCTCATCAGAAACAACTCTCAGTATCACCACCGCCAGTATAAGGGATCTCTTAGTTGTGCAAACACATACAAGACGGTACAAAGAATATAGAAATAGAGATAACAGGTAAAGCAATTAGTTCAATTAACATATATAGAGATACAATTATTCAACAAGGCAAGCCAGATATAAGATTCACACCCAAACAATACTTTTAAGACTTACTTTTAAGACTTGCCTTTAGAGACTTATGATGTATTTTGGAGAGATAGGTTATGTCTATCCAACTGTTTTACTGTTGTAACTCTAGTCGGCCTAATCTTCGCGGGCCAAAGATTATCTATGTCTTTTTACTCTTATTCTTCCTTCGAGTTTCTAATTATCTACCTTTCTTCCAACGTGCTTATATATATATATATACACGTAATCGAGTATGAACGATCGACAAATTGTCTTTCCTTGTGTTTTAAATCCTTTCACAGGCTTCTAGTATAATATTCTTTTCTATATATACGTATTTATATCTTAACATTGTGTTGTAGCACCAAATCATAATTGAATTATGACTTAAGAATAAGGCAATGAATGGTAGGGTATTACACTTGGTTGATGTATTACTTTGAAGGCAGATAAGGAGAGATTTGCTAACGAACGGTTGATGCGAGCGGAAATTGGCGAGTTAAGAATGATTATAAAATATGCGTTGCAAGTATAGTTCTCAACCAACCAGAAATCTGCTTATCAATTTAGAAGGGTGTCACAGAAATTAAAATCAAAATACTGGGAGTATGAATCCCAGGTCGTCTCCCAACGAGTTGCAGAAAAGTGTGCTATTTTATTAATCAGTTGTTTTCAAAAAGGTTTGAGTTGAATGGCAGAAAATTAAATTAGAGAATTTATATAAATTTAAAAAAAGCCTTGACTGGGAGTTGATTAGCTGGAAGCCCTATTCTTGTTGCAGTACTCTCAAGATTAATTGATAATTGGGGGTTATTCTGTTTAGTTGTCCCTTACTAAGTAAGAAGAAGTCAAACAAGTTGGAATGCTGTTCTATCCACAAGTTCCAATCCGCTCTTGGGAGGATTGGTGTTAATGACTAGAGAGCAATCCAACAATAAACTCAATTACAATCTTTCTCTTGAGCATCCCAACTCAAGGATTTCTTTCAACCAACTCCCCATCAAGTTAGGGAACTACTCACTCATTGTAAATGAAGAATTCATAACATAAGAAAGGGAATTAAAGAAAGACATGATAAATAATGATCAAAGAATTGTTTGAAAATAAAAAGTAATTCTTGTATTTAATAAATGCTAAAATAATCCAATAGTAAAATTAAGTAAATTAAGGAACATGGAAGAGTAAGAGACAAGTAAAGAGAACGAACTAGAATGTCGAAGTCTTGATGAGGCAATAACTCTTCTCAATATCCCAATGCAAAACAATGAACATAACAAATCCTAAAAACTATGAATGTGTAGAGAGAAAACCTAGAGGAGAGGAAAACTAGATCTAAAAACTAAAACTACGCGGAATGAATGTTATTGTTGGTTTCTGCATGTTCTCTGGCTCTAGTCTGCTTTTTTGGGCCAAAAACTGGGTCAAAATAAGGCCCAAAATTGCCCCTAGCGATTCTACAGATTATGCAGATCGCGCATGTCACGCGGTCGCGTCATCCATGCGGCCGCGTCATTCGGCTTTCTGCTTTGCCACGCGGTCGCGTCATCCATGCGGCAGCGTCATTGCGATTTCTTTTTTTTCGCGCGGTCGCATCATCCATGCGGCCGCGTCGCTTCTCACTGGTCATCTCCTCAATTTCTTGTGTTCCTTCTATTTTTGCAAGCTTCTTTTCCAATCTCCAACTCATTCATGCCCTATAAAGCCTGAAACACTTAATACACAGATCACGACATCGAATGGAATAAAGGAGAAATGAAATACATAATTAAAAATCTCTAGGAAGCAAGTTTTCAATCATGCAATAACTTTAGGAAGGAATTATAAATGCATGCTTATTTAACGAATAAGTAGGTAAAGATAATGATAAAACCACATAAATAAACACAATATAAACCATAAAATAGTGGTTTATCAACCTCCCCACACTTAAACATTAGCATGTCCTCATGCTTAGTTGAAGGAGATAAAATGAATGAGTAAGAACATATAAAACCTATGAAATGCAATGCAACCTATATATATGAATGCAACTATATGATTCTTGTCCACTTGATCTAAAGTAAATAAGCTCTTCAAAATAATTACAAATCAAATTCCACTAACCCAATTCTTATAAGGCAAGAGCAGATAAAAATGCAAGAAGATAGCTCATGAAAGCAGAGAACATAGAAATTCAAGCATGGAACCCTCACTGATGATGTATGTACACTCTAGTCTCTCTAGTGTATAGGGTCATCACTTTATCCTTCTCTAATCATGCTCTCTAATTTTTGTTCTTCCCCTAACCAATCAACAACATTTAACATACCAATGCAAACATCATGAGGTCTTTTCAAGGTTGTAATGGGGCCAAGGTAAGGGTAAGGATATACATATGGCTAAGTAAGCTTATAAATTGAATCTTTAATTAACCCAAGCTTTAACATAACCTATATATATTCTATATAACTTTAGAATTCATACCTACCCAGAAATCTCTTTCACATCCATAATCATGTTTCACCCTTTTATTTTGATTTTATCATACATGCATTGATCTTTGAATGCTTGACTTGGCATTGGGGTAATTTTGTCTCCTTATTTATTTATTGAGTATTTTTGGATTTTTTTTTTCAACATAAACATAAACATAAACATAGCTTATCAATGCACATAGAGTTTTCATTCTTATAGTTTCACATGAGTAGGTATCCAAATTCCCATTATATTATCATGACTCATTCCTTTATTATCCTTTGTTCCCACAATTTTCCATACTTAAATAACACACACAATTCTATCTTAAGCTAACCAAAGATTCAATTTGGGATATATAATTATTTTTCCGCTTAAGGCTAGTAACGTGGTAAAATATAGAACAAATGAGATTTAAAGGCTCAAAGTGGCTAACAAAGGTAATTGAAAGGGTATGCTTTATTTGGATAAGTGAGCTAAACAAATAATGGCCTCAATCATATGCAAACATATAAATATAATAAATATTGGACATATAGGATGAAACAAAATATAGATTACAATCATAGAGAAGTAAACACACAAGAATAAAATAATTATGGTTAAATAATGTAACCATTCATAAAGGCTCAAATCTCACATGTTGTGTGTTCTTTAGCTCAAAAATCATGTTCCAAATACAACTTCAAGAAAATTTAACATAAAAGTTTTAATTAAAATTAGTGAAATTTTGTTCCAAAGATAGGGTCTTAGAAGAAACTTATTGTCTTTTCAATCAAGCAGAACATGCATGCAACTAACCTATTACTATGCAATTTATCCTATTCTACAAAAGAAAAATTTAACTAAATATCCTAATTTATTAGTGCTAGGGAAGAGAAATTACCTCCGGAAGTCAGGTACTGACCGACCTCCCCACACTTAAGGCTTTACACCGTCCTCGGTGCCATCTGTCAAGAACAAAGGTGGGCTGGTAGCAGTATCTCCACAGTCGGGACCATCATGGCTCCCTGTGCTGGTAAAAGAAGTGGATTATGGGGTGTCTGAGTCCTTGAATTTTCCCATGATCAGCTCCTTGAGGTATGTGAATCGGCGCTTGTTACGGCGCTCTCTCATCTTAGCTTTCTGTTCCTGCCAATCCAACTTTTCAAGTATCTGCTGGAGCAGTTGGGCTGTTGTGGGTGCTTGTGGTGTTGAAGAAGGAATATCTTCAACTGGTTCAGTAGGCTGGCTGATAGTGGCTGCTGGAAGTCTAAGGTATTTCCCGTTGGGGACAAACTGATCATCCCGTTGAAGCATGGCTTTGGTGTCCCCAGCTCTGTAGGAGACTCCGGCTGCTGAGATAAGATCTGAGACCAGGGCTGGAAAAGGTAGGTTGCCAGCGATTTGTACGTGTCCCATGGCATTTCGGATATGTCTTGGTAGATTCAGAGGTTGGTCTGTAAGGATGCACCATAGTAGAACGGCCATGTCTGCAGTGAAGGAGGATTCATGAGTGCTCGGAAAGACGTAATGGGACATAATCTGTGCCCATACGCGAGCCTCCAAGGCAAGTGCTGAAGCCGAAATTCCCTTAGGGCGGGTACGATGGTATCCGTAGATCCATCGGCTGCCAGGTAGTGCGATAACTCTGAGAACAGCGTCCCAGTCAAATTGGTATATCTGGCGCTTGAGTGCGGCTTCTTGAAAGGCATCCAATCCTTCTGGAATAGGGGGAAGACTTAGAACTTTTTGAATGGCCTCTTCTGTAATGGGGACTTGCTTCTGACGGACATAGACAGACTGCAGGGTTGGCAGGTGAAAGTTGGAGTAGAACTCGACTACCAAAAAAGATTGACCTACCTTGGCTGTTTCTGTAGGAAACCCCATTGCCTTCGGGCAATTTGCGGCTCAACAAAGGTAGCAATATTGGGCGGGAGGAGAAGAATGTATTCGTTGTTGTAACTCCTTTCAGCCAGGATGGGGAACATCTGCTCATAGTAGTGATTGGGGAATCGCGCAGTGTCCTTTGCTGAGAAGGCTTTTTCTTTATCATCAACCTTTATAATCCTCTTAATTTTCTTTGTTGAGGGCTTAACTGCGGTTGAAGAGGGTTCTGCCACTAGTGCTCTCTTTGTACCTCTTCTTGCTGGTTGTTTGGGAGTAGCTTTCTCTTTTCCTTTCTTGGTGGCCATCCTTGCTAATGGGGGTGAGAGAGAGTAAAAAGTGAGAAAGAAGGAAGAAGGAAAGAAGAGAGAGAGAAGAAATAAGGAGGGAAAAGAGAAAATAGGATTTGGGGAGAAAAATATATGATAATTGGCAAAATTGGGGGCTGTGCGGCGCAAGCGACGCGGTCGCGTGGGGCACGCGGTCGCGCGACTTGCGCTTAAACTCAATGACGCGATCGTGTCGGTCACGCGGTCGCATGATCCGTTTTAGGCTAATGGCGCGAGGGTAGCCTCGCACTCGTACAACTCTCTGTTCAAAATCATATTAGTGCCAAATTTTGGGTGACGCGATCGCATGGGGCATGCGATCGCGTGAGTGGTCAAATATTAGGATGTGACGCGGCTGCGTGAGGCACGCGGTCGCGTGAGATGGACTGCGCGTCCAGCGCCAGTCTAGCACTACTCTAGCACAACTTTCGGCTGTGCACCCTTATGACGTCGAAATCCAGGTCACGCGGCCGCGTGGGGCACGCGGTCGCGTGGGAGGCCATTGTTCCCATATGACGCGGTCGCGTCGGCGACGCGGTCGCGTGGGACGGTTTGTGCCATTGGCACGCCTCCAGCCCTGCTCCTGCGTAACTCTCTGTTCATATTATTATTGTCTCCCAGCTCCTTGCAACGCGGACACGTCAATGAGGCGGTCGCTGATGAGCGGATAATTTATACGCTTTTTGACATTGTTTTTAGTATGTTTTTAGTAGGATCTAGTTACTTTTAGAGATGTTTTCGTTATTTTTTATGTTAAATTCACATTTCTGGACTTTACTATGAGTTTGTGTGTTTTTCTGTGATTTTAGGGATTTTCTGGCTGAAATTGAGGGACTTGAGCAAAAATCAGATTTAGAGGTTGAAGAAGGACTGCTGATGCTGTTGGATTCTGACCTCCCTGCACTCAAAGTAGATTTTCTGGAGCTACAGAACTCGAAATGGCGCGCTTTCAATTGCTTTGGAAAGTAGACATCCAGGACTTTCCATCAATGTATAATAGTCCATACTTTGCCTAAGTTTAGACGACGCAAACGGGCGTTCAACACCAGCTCTCTGCCCAATTCTGGCGTCCAACGCCAGAAACAAGCTGCAAAGTGGAGTTCAACGCCCAAATTGGCACAAAAGCTGGTGTTCAACTCCAAGAAGGACCTCTACACGTGCAACATTCAAGCTCAGCCCAAGCACACACCAAGTAGGCCCCGGAAGTGGATTTATGCATCAATTACTTACTTCTGTAAACTCTAGTGACTAGTTTATTATAAATAGAACTTTTTATCATTGTATTCGGAGTCTTGGTTACTCTGGTTCCCCTCTGGGGCCGAGACCAATGAACTCCATTATCGCTTATGTATTTTCAACGGTAGAGTTTCTACACTCCATAGATTAAGGTGTGGAGCTCTGCTGTTCCTCAAAGATTAATGCAAAGTACTGCTGTTTATCTATTCAATTCAACTTATTCCGCTTCTAAGATATTCATTCGCACTTCAACCTGAATGTGATGAACGTGACAATCATCATCATTCCCAATGAACGCGTACCTGACAACCACTTCCGTTCTAACTTCGATTGAATGAGTATCTCTTAGATCTCTTAATCAGAATCTTTGTGGTATAAGCTAGATTGATGGCGGCATTCATGAGAGTCCGGAAAGTCTAAACCTTGTCCGTGGTATTCCGAGTAGGACTCTGGGATTGAATGAATGTGACGAACTCCAAACTCGTGAGTGCTGGGCGTAGTGACAGACGCAAAAGGATAGTAAATTCTATTCCAGTATGATCGAGAACCTCCAAGATGATTAGCCATGCAGTGACAGCGCATCGGACCATTTTCACAGAGAGGAATAGGATGCAACCAACGACAAGGGTGATGCCTCCAAACGATTAGCCGTGCTGTGACAGAGCATTTGGACCATTTTCCCGAGAGGATTGAAAGTAGCCATTGGCACCGGTGACATCCTTACATAAAGCCAGCCATAGAAAGGAGTAAGACGGATTAGATGAAGACAGCAGGAAAGCAGAGGTTCAGAGGAATGAATGCATCTCCATACGCTTATCTGAAATTCTCACCAATGATTTACATAAGTATTTCTATCCTTATTTTAGTATTAATTTCGAAAACTCCATAACTATTTTATATCCGCCTGACTGAGATTTACAAGGTGACCATAGCTTGCTTCATACCAACAATCTCCGTGGGATCGACCCTTACTCACGTAAGGTTTATTACTTGGACGACCCAGTGCACTTGCTGGTTAGTTATGCGAAGTTGTGAAGATATGTTTAGTCCATGGTTCTGTGCATCCGTTTTTGGTGCCATCGCCAGGGAATCAATTTCGAACAATAATTCACAACTTGAGTAACAATTTCACATACCAAGTTTTTGGCGCCGTTGCCGGGGATTGTTCGTGTTTGGACAACTGACGGGTCATCTTGTTGCTCAGATTGGGTAACTTTCTTTTTGTTTTGTTTTCAAAAATCTTTCAAAATTTTCTCCTTTGTTTTCGAAAAAAAAGTTAAAATAAAAATGTTTTCAAAAATAAATTATTCTATGGCTTCAAAACTTTCAAGAATGAATTCTAGAGTTTCATGGTAACATGTTGAATCCTATCTGGCTGAAAAGCCATACCCAAACTCCTTTGGGATTGGTCTTCAACTAATCACCTCAATGGATGTAAATCCATTCTAAAGCTTGACTGGCTATTAAGCCATGTCTAACCCTCATATTGGAGCTTTAGACTAAAGAGTACAAGATTCCTGGAATTCATATGAAAAATTTTGAATCCTTATTTTTTTTTCTTTCTTTTTCAAAATGATTTTCGAAAATTTTAAAATAAAAATACAAAAAAATCATAAAATCATAAAAATCAAAAATATTTTGTGTTTCTTGTTTGAGTCTTGATTCATGTTATAAGTTTGGTGTCAATTGCATGTGCATCTTGCATTTTTCGAAAATTCTCATGCATTCATAGTGTTCTTCATGATCTTCAAGTTGTTCTTGGTAAGTCTTCTTGTTTGATCTTTGCATTTGCATGTTTTGTGTCTATTCTTGTTTTTCATATGCATTCTTGAATTCTTAGTGTCTAAGCATTGAAGAATTCTAAGTTTGGTGTCTTGCATGTTTTTCTTGCATTAAAAATTTTTTTTTCAAAAATATGTTCTTGGTGTTCATCTTGACATTCAAAGTGTTCTTGGTGTTCATCTTGACATTCATAGCATTCTTGCATGCATTCATTGTTTTAATCTAAAAATTTCATGCATTGCATCATTTTTCTTGTTTTTCTCTCTCATTAAAAAAATTTTCAAAAATCAAAAAAATATCTTTCCCTTTTTCTCTCTTAAAATTTCGAAAATTAGATTTGACTTTTTCAAAACTTTTAAAAATCTAGTTGTTTTTATGAGTCAAATCAAATTTTCAATTTAAAAATCTCATCTTTTCCAAAATATTTTTCAAAAATCAAATCTTTTTCAAATTTCTTAGTTATTTTCGAAAATTCCAAAAATATTTTTCAAAAATCTTTTTCTTATTTTTATATCAAATTTTTGAAAATAACATAATCAATTAATGTTTTGATTCAAAAATTTCAAGTTTGTTACTTACTTGTTAAGAAAGATTCAAACTTTAAGTTCTAGAATCATATCTTGTGATTTCTTGTGAATCAAGTCATTAATTGAGATTTTAAAAATCAAATCTTTTTCAAAAACTAATTTCAATCATATCTTTTCAAAAATATCTTCTCATCTTATCTTTTTCAAAAAAAAATTTGATTTCAAAATATCTTTTCTAACTTCCTAACTTCTTATCTTTTCAAAATTTGTTTCAACTAACTAACTAACTTTTTGTTTGTTTCTTATCTTTTTCAAAACCAACTAACTAACTCTCTCTCTCTAATTTTCGAAAATATCTTCCCTCTTTTTCAAAATTTCTTTTTAATTAACTAATTATTTCAATTTTTAAAATCTTAATTTTCGAAAATTACTAACATTTTTCAAAAACTATTTTCGAAAATTACTAACTCTTTTTCAAAAATTGTTTTCGAAAATCTTCTCCCTCTCTCATCTTATTCTATTTATTTATTCATCTACTAACATCTCTTCCTCACATCACTCACCAAATTCGAACCCCCCTCTTCTATCTGTGTTTAAATTTGTCTTCTTCTTCTCTTCTTCTACTAACAATAAGGAACCTCTTTACTGTGACATAGAGGATTCCTCTTCTTTTCTTTTTCTCTTCTCTTTCTTATGAGCAGGGACAAAGAAAAAGGCATTCTTGTTGAAGCTGATCCAGAACCTGAAAGGACTCTGAAGAGGAAACTAAGAGAAGCTAAATTACAACAATCCAGAGAAAACCTTATTGAAAATTTCGAACAAGTAAAGGAGATGGCAGCCGAACCCAACAACAATAATGCAAGGAGAATGCTTGGTGACTTTACTGCACCTAATTCCAATTTACATGGAAGAAGCATCTCCATTCCTGCCATTGGAGCAAACAACTTTGAGCTGAAACCTCAATTAGTTTCTCTGATGCAGCAGAACTACAAGTTTCATGGACTTCCATCTGAAGATCCTTTTCAGTTCTTAACTGAATTCTTGCAGATATGTGATACTGTTAAGACTAATGGAGTAGATCCTGAAGTCTACAGGCTCATGCTTTTCCCTTTTGTTGTAAGAGACAGAGCTAGAATATGGTTGGACTCTCAACCTAAAGATAGCCTGAACTCTTGGGATAAGCTGGTCACGGCTTTCTTAGCCAAGTTCTTTCCTCCTTAAAAGCTGAGCAAGCTTAGAGTGGATGTTCAAACCTTCAAACAAAAAGATGGTGAATCCCTCTATGAAGCTTGGGAAATATACAAACAGTTGACCAAAAAGTGTCCTTCTGACATGCTTTCAGAATGGACTATCCTGGATATATTCTATGATGGTTTATCTGAGCTATCAAAGATGTCATTGGATACTTCTGCAGGTGGATCCATTCACCTAAAGAAAACGCCTGCAGAAGCTCAAGAACTCATTGACATGGTTGCAAATAACCAGTTCATGTACACTTCTGAAAGGAATCCTGTGAATAATGGGACGCCTATGAAGAAAGGAGTTCTTGAGGTTGATACTCTGAATGCCATATTGGCTCAGAACAAAATATTGACTCAGCAAGTCAATATGATTTCTCAGAGTCTGAATGGAATGCAAGCTGCATCCAACAGTACTCAAGAGGCATCTTCTGAAGAAGAAGCTTATGATCCTGAGAACCCTGCAATAGCAGAGGTGAATTACTTAGGTGAACCTTATGGAAACACCTATAACTCATCATGGAGAAATCATCCAAATTTCTCATGGAAGGATCAAAAGCCTTAACAAGGCTTTAATAATGGTGGAAAAAACAGGTTTAGCAATAGCAAGCCTTTTCCATCATCCACTCAGCAACAGACAGAGAATTCTGAGCAGAACCCATCTAGCTTAGCAAACTTAGTCTCTGATCTATCTAAGGCCACTGTGAGTTTCATGAATGAAACAAGGTCTTCCATTAGAAATTTGGAAGCACAAGTGGGCCAGCTGAGTAAAAGGATCACTGAAATCCCTCCTAGCACTCTCCTAAGCAATACAGAAGAAAATCCAAAAGGAGAGTGCAAGGCCATTGACATAACCAAAATGGCCGAACCCAATGAGGGAGAGGAGGACGTGAATCCCAAGGAGGAAGACCTCCTGGGACGTCCAGTGATCAATAAGGAGCTTCCCTCTGAGGAACCAAAGGAATCTGAGACTCATCTAGAAACCATAGAGATTCCATTGAACCTCCTTATGCCATTCATGAGCTCTGATGAGTACTCCTCTTCTGAAGAGAATGAGGATGTTACTGAAGAGCAAACTGCCAAGTTTCTTGGTGCAATCATGAAGCTGAATGCCAAATTATTTGGTATTGAGACTTGGGAAGATTAACTTCCCTTGTTCACCAATGAACTAAGTGATCTGGATCAACTGACATTGCCTCAGAAGAGACAGGATCCTGGAAAGTTCATAATACCTTGTACCATAGGCACCATGATCTTTAAGGCTCTGTGTGACCTTGGTTCAGGGATAAACCTCATGCCCCTCTCTGTAATAGAGAAACTGGGAATCTATGGGGTGCAAGCTGCTAAAATCTCATTAGAAATGGCAGACAATTCAAGAAAATAGGCTTATGGACAAGTAGAGGACGTGTTAGTAAAGGTTGAAGGCCTTTACATCCCTGCTGATTTCATAGTCTTAGATACTGGAAAGGAAAAGGATGAATCCATCATCCTAGGAAGACCTTTCCTAGCCACAGCAAGAGCTGTGATTGATGTGGACAGAGGAGAATTAATCCTTCAATTGAATGAGGATAACCTTGTGTTTACAACTCAAGGATCTCTCTCTGCATCCATGGAGAGGAAGCAGAAGAAGCTTCCCTCAAAGCAGAGTCAAACAAAGCCCCCACAGTCAAACTCTAAGTTTGGTGTTGGGAGGCCACAACCAAACTCTAAGTTTGGTGTTGAACTCCCATATCCAAACTCTAAGTTTGGTGTTGGGGAGTTTCAACAATGCTCTGAACATCTGTGAGGCTCCATGAGAGCCCACTGTCAAGCTATTGACATTAAAGAAGCGCTTGTTGGGAGGCAACCTAATTTTTATTTATCTAACTATATTTTTCTTAGTTATATGTCTTTATAGGTTCATGATCATGTGGAGTCACAAAATAAACAAAAAAATTAAAAACGGAATTAAAAACAGCAGAAGAAAAATCACACCCTGGAGGAGCATCTGTCTGGCGTTCAACGCCAGAACAGAGCATGGTTCTGGCACTGAACGCCCAAAATAGGCAGTGTCTGGGCGCTGAACGCCCAAAATGGGCAGCATCTGGGCGCTAGACGCCAGAATTGCACCCTGGAGAGAAGCTGGCACTGAACGCCCAGAACAAGCATGGTTCTGGCGTTCAACGCCAAAAATGGGCAACAAATGGGCGTTGAACACCCAAAATGGGCACCAACCTGGCGCTGAACGCCCAGAGTTGTGTGCAAGGGCATTTTACATGCCTAATGGGTGCAGGGATATAAATCCTTGACACCTCAAGATCTGTGGACACCACAGGATTATCTCAGGATCTGTGAATATCACAGGATCCCCACCCACCTCACCTTCTCTCTATCCATTCATGGTCATCCCTTCTGTTTTCCTTTCACCACTCACATCCATACACATATCCCTCCATCTCCTCTATATCTTCTTCTTCTTCTTCTATTCTTTCTTCTTTTGCTCGAGGGCGAGCAACATTCTAAGTTTGGTGTGGTAAAAGCATAAGCTTTTTATTTTTCCATTACCATTGATGGCACCTAAGACCGGAGAAACCTCTAGAAAAGGGGAAGGGAAGACAAAAGCTTCCACCTCCGAGTCATGGGAGATGGAAAGATTCATCTCAAGGGTCTATAGCTCAGTGGTAGAACATGTGGCTGCAAATCAAGAGATCCCTGAGATACCTCAGGGGATGCACTTCCCTCCACATAAATATTGGGAGCAAATCAACACCTCCCTAAGAGAATTGAGTTCCAATATGGGACAACTAAGGGTGGAACATCAAGAGCACTCCATCATCCTTCATGAAATTAGAGAAGATCAAAAAGCAATGAGGGAGGAGCAAAAAAGACAATGAAGAGACATAGAAGAGC
Organism: Arachis hypogaea; assembly: GCF_003086295.3. Lineage (NCBI taxonomy): Eukaryota > Viridiplantae > Streptophyta > Magnoliopsida > Fabales > Fabaceae > Arachis > Arachis hypogaea. The sequence goes on along the minus strand of NC_092053.1, from coordinate 30,070,808 downwards.
TCAAGGACATCATTGGTTCCTCAAGAAGGAAACGCCACCATCACTAAGGTGGATTCATTCCTTATTCTTATTTCTTCTGTTTTTCATTTTCTATGTTATGTTCTTATCTATGTGTGTGTCTTCATTACATGATCATTAGTAGTTAGTAACTTTGTCTTAAAGTTATGAATGTCCTATGAATCCATCACCTCTCTTAAATGAAAAATGTTTTAATTCAAAAGAACAAGAAGTACATGAGTTTCGAATTTATCCTTGAACTTAGCTTAATTATATTGATGTAGTGACAATGCTTCTTGTTTTCTGAATGTATGCTTGAACAGTGCATATGTCTTTTGAAGTTGTTGTTTAAGAATGTTAAATATGTTGGCTCTTGAAAGAATGATGACAAGGAGACATGTTATTTGATAATCTGAAAAATCATAAAAATGATTCTTGAAGCAAGAAAAAGCAGCAAAGAACAAAGCTTGCAGAAAAAAATAGGCGAAAAAAATAGAAAGAAAAAGAAAAAGCAAGCAGAAAAAGCCAAAAGCTCTTAAAACCAAGAGGCAAGAGCAAAAAGCCAATAACCCTTAAAACCAAAAGGCAAGGATAAATAAACAGGATCCCAAGGCTTTGAGCATCAGTGGATAGGAGGACCTAAAGGAATAAAATCCTGGTCTAAGCGGCTAAACCAAGTTGTCCCTAACCATGTGCTTGTGGCGTGAAGGTGTCAAGTGAAAACTTGAGACTGAGCGGTTAAAGTCAAGGCCCAAAGCAAAAGAAGAGTGTGCTTAAGAACCCTGGACACCTCTAATTGGGGACTTTAGCAAAGCTGAGTCACAATCTGAAAAGGTTCACCCAATTATGTGTCTGTGGCATTTATGTATCCGGTGGTAATACTGGAAAACAAAGTGCTTAGGGCCACGGCCAAGACTCATAAAATAGCTGTGTTCAAGAATCATCATACTGAACTAGGAGAGTCAGTAACACTATCTAAACTCTGAGTTCCTATAGATGCCAATCATTCTGAACTTCAATGGATAAAGTGAGATGCCAAAACTATTCAAGAGGCAAAAAGCTATAAGTCCCGCTCATATGATTAAAGCTCTGTTTCATTGATAGTTTGGAATTTATAGTATATTCTCTTCTTTTTATCCTATTTGATTTTCAGTTGCTTGGGGACAAGCAACAATTTAAGTTTGGTGTTGTGATGAGCGGATAATTTATACGCTTTTTGACCTTGTTTTTAGTATGTTTTTAGTAGGATCTAGTTACTTTTAGGGATGTTTTCATTATTTTTTATGTTAAATTCACATTTCTGGACTTTACTATGAGTTTGTGTGTTTTTCTGTGATTTTAGGGATTTTCTGGCTGAAATTGAGGGACTTGAGCAAAAATCAGATTCAGAGGTTGAAGAAGGACTGCTGATGCTGTTGGATTCTGACCTCCCTGCACTCAAAGTGGATTTTCTGGAGCTACAGAACTCGAAATGGTGCGCTTCGAATTGCTTTGGAAAGTAGACATCTAGGGCTTTCCAGAAATGTATAATAGTCCATACTTTGCCCAAGTTTAAATGACGCAAACTGGCGTTCAACGCCAGCTCTCTGCCCCATTCTGGCGTCCAGCGCCAGAAACAAGCTGCAAAGTGGAGTTCAACGCCCAAACTGGCACAAAAGCTGGCGTTCAACTCCAAGAAGGACCTCTACACGTGCAACATTCAAGCTCAGCCCAAGCACACACCAAGTGGGCCCCAGAATTAGATTTATGCATCAATTACTTACTTCTGTAAACCCTAGTGACTAGTTTATTATAAATAGAACTTTTTATCATTGTATTCGGAGTCTTGGTTACTCCGGTTCCCCTCTGGGGCCGAGACCAATGAACTCCATTATCACTTATGTATTTTCAACGGTAGAGTTTCTACACTCCATAGATTAAGGTGTGGAGCTCTGCTGTTCCTCAAAGATTAATGCAAAGTACTGCTGTTTATCTATTCAATTCAACTTATTCCGCTTCTAAGATATTCATTCGCACTTCAACCTGAATGTGATGAACGTGACAATCATCATCATTCCCCATGAACGCGTGCCTGACAACCACTTCCGTTCTAACTTCGATTGAATGAGTATCTCTTAGATCTCTTAATCAGAATCTTTGTGGTATAAGCTAGATTGATGGCGGCATTCATGAGAATCCGGAAAGTCTAAACCTTGTCCGTGGTATTCTGAGTAGGACTCTGGGATTGAATGACTGTGACGAACTCCAAACTCGCGAGTGCTGGGCGTAGTGACAGACGCAAAAGGATAGTAAATTCTATTCCAGTATGATCGAGAACCTCCAAGATGATTAGCCATGCAGTGAAAGCGCATCGGACCATTTTCACAGAGAGGAATAGGATGCAACCAACGACAAGGGTGATGCCTCCAGATGATTAGCCGTGCTGTGACAGAGCATTTGGACCGTTTTCCCGAGAGGATTGAAAGTAGCCATTGGCACCGGTGACATCCTTACATAAAGCCAGCCATAGAAAGGAGTAAGACGGATTGGATGAAGACAGCAGGAAAGCAGAGGTTCAGAGGAATGAATGCATCTCCATACGCTTATCTGAAATTCTCACCAATGATTTACATAAGTATTTCTATCCTTATTTTAGTATTAATTTCGAAAACTTCATAACTATTTTATATCCGCCTGACTGAGATTTACAAGGTGACCATAGCTTGCTTCATACCAACAATCTCCGTGGGATCGACCCTTACTCACGTAAGGTTTATTACTTGGACGACCCAGTGCACTTGCTGGTTAGTTATGTGAAGTTGTGAAGATATGTTTAGTAATGGTTCTGTGCATCCGTTTTTGGTGCCATCGCCAGGGAATCAATTTCGAACAATAATTCACAACCTGAGTAACAATTTCACATACCAGTCGCGTCGCGTGATTTTTTTTTTTATAAAAGTACGGAAATGCAGATGCACGAAATGTACTAATGAAGAGAAGAGTTATTGAATAAGAAAACTAAAAATAAAGAAAAGAACGATCATACCATGGTGGGTTGTCTCCCACCTAGCACTTTGCTTTAACGTCCGTAAGTTGGACGCTCCACTAGCTCAGTCTTCGGCTATGTGGGGATCTTCCAAGAGGAAGATCTCAAGCTCCTTGTTTTTCTTCAGCTTTTCGCCATGGTATAGCTTTAAACGATGTCCATTAACTTTGATAGGTTCAGAGCTTGAAGGATGGCTTTGGTGATAAACTCCGTACGGTTCGGCCTTCTCTACTCTGTATGGACCTTCCCATCTTGATCTCAACTTGCCTGGCATGAGCCTCAGTCGAGATTTGTAAAAGAGGACTAAGTCCCCAGGTTGGAACTCTTTCCTCTTGATGTGCTGATCATGTATAGCCTTCATCTTCTCCTTGTATAGTCTTGAGTTCTCATAAGCTTCTAGGCGAAGGCTTTCTAGTTCCTGCAGTTGCAACTTTCTTTCAGCTTCGGCTTTTCCAATTCCCATGTTGCATTCCTTTACTGCCCAAAAGGCTTTATGCTCTATTTCAACAGGGAGATGACAAGCTTTTCTATAAACTAAGCGGAAAGGACTTATCCCAATGGGTGTTTTGTATGCTGTTCTGTATGCCCAGAATGCATCTTGTAGCCTGGTGCTCTAGTCTCTTCTATGAGGTTTGACTATCTTCTGCAAGATACGCTTTATCTCTCTATTTGACACCTCGGCTTGCCCATTAGTCTGGGGATGGTAAGCTGTTGCAACTTTATGAATTATCCCATGTTTCTTCATTAGTCCTGTTAGTATCCTGTTACAAAAATGGGTGCCTTGATCGCTCACGATTGCTCGTGGTGATCCAAAGCGACAAATAATATGGTTTCTCACAAAGAAAACAACAGTGTTAGCATCATCATTGCGGGTAGGAATTGCTTCTACCCATTTGGAAACATAATCCACAGCTAACAATATATAGAAATAACCATTAGAATTTGGAAATGGACCCATGAAGTCAATGCCCCAAACATAAAAAATTTCACAGAAAAGCATAATCTGTTGAGGTATCTCATCCCTCTTGGATATATTACCAAATTTCTGGCATGGGAAACAAGATTTACAAAATTCAGCAGCGTCCCTAAAAAGATTAGGTCACCAGAATCCACAGTCTAAGATTTTCCTAGCAGTTCTTTGAGGGCCAAAATGTCCTCCACTCTCAGATGAGTGACAGGCCTCTAAGATGGACTGGAATTCTGATTGAGGCACACACCATCTAATTATCTGGTCAGTGCCACATCTCCATAAATATGGGTCATCCCATATATAATATTTAGGCTCACTTTTCAGCTTGTCTCTTTGATGCTTAGAAAAGTTTGGAGGGAAGGTGCGGCTAACTAGATAATTAGCTACAGGTGCATACCAAAGGACTATCTCAGATACTGCTTGCAGGTTATCAAATGGGAAATTATTAGATATAGGAGTGGAATCATCTGTAATATGTTCAAGGCGACTCAGGTGGTCTGCCACTAAATTCTAGTTACCACTCCTATCCTTAATTTCTAAATCAAATTCTTGTAATAGCAGTATCCAACGTATAAGCCTTGGCTTGGACTCCTTTTTAGATAATAAATACTTTAGAGCTGCGTGGTCTGAATACACTACTACTTTAGTACCAAGTAAATAGGCTCGGAATTTATCCAGAGCAAAAACAATAGCAAGAAGCTCTTTGTCAGTAGTAGTGTAATTCGACTGAGCGGCATCTAAGGTTTTAGACGCATAAGCAATAACAAAAGGATCCTTACCTTCACGCTGAGCCAGTGCTGCTCCTACTGCATGGTTGGAAGTATCACACATTATCTCAAATGGTTGGCTCCAGTCTGGTCCTCTTACAATTGGGGCTTGAGTCAGTTCAGTCTTCAGCTTATCAAACGCTTGTTTGCAATTTTCACTGAACTCGAACTCAATATCTTTCTGCAGTAGTTTGGATAAGGGAAGTGCTACCTTACTGAAGTCCTTAATGAACCTCCTGTAAAAACCTGCATGGCCAAGGTAAAAACCTGCATGGATCTACAGAAATGCCAGTATTAGACACAACATGTCCTAGTACAATCCCTTGTTTAACCATAAAGTGGCATTTTTCAAAATTTAATACCAGGTTTGTACTGACACATCTATCTAATACTCTAGATAATCCATCTAAGCAAAGGCTAAAGGAATCGTCATAAACACTAAAATCATCCATAAAAACCTCCATACAGTCCTCAATAAGATCAAAGAAAAAACTCATCATGCACCTCTGGAAAGTAGCTGGTGCCTTGCACAAGCCAAAGGGCATTCTCTTGTAAGCATAAGTCCCAAAAGGACATGTAAAAGTGGTCTTTTTCTGATCCTCAGGAGCTATATGTATCTGGAAATAACCTGTGTAACCATCTAGAAAACAATAATGTGATTTACCTGACATGCGATCCAGCATTTGATCAATGAATGGAAGAGGATAGTGATCCTTACGAGTTGCTTGGTTGAGGCGTCTGTAGTCAATGCAGACCCTCCAGGTGTTCTGAACTCTGGTTGTCAGGAGTTCTCCATGCTCATTCTTCACTGCAGTGACTCCAGACTTCTTTGGCACCACTTGTACTGGGCTTACCCATTCACTGTCTAAGATGGGATAGATGATGTCTGCCTCTAGTAGTCTGGTCACTTCCTTTTTGACAACCTCTAGGATAGTGGGGTTCAGTCTTCTCTGGGGTTGACGGACAGGTCTTGCTCCCTCTTCTAAAAATATTCTATGCTCACAGACTTGAGGGTTGATGCCTACTATGTCTGCCAAACTCCAACCAATTGCCTTCTTGTGCCTCCTCAGCACACCAAGTAGCTGCTCTTCCTATTGAGAAGTGAGTTCCTTTGCAATGATAACCGAGAACTTCTGCCCGTCTTCAAGGTAAGCATATTTGAGGTGTGGAGGAAGGGGTTTTAATTCTAACTTCTGATCATGTTCAAGCTCTGGGTTGTCTGGAGCTGGTAACAGTGGTAAGGCACTATCATTGTCCTCTGAAAATGTCCCCACACTTGGACCTTGTCCTGTGTGCTTCTCTTTAAATTTCTCCTGATGGACTTCAGCCACGGTTTCATCTATAATGTCACACTTGAGGATAGAGTGATCCTCTGGAGGATGCTTCATAACTCCATTCAGATTGAAGATTACTACTCTGCCATCTATTTTAAAAGAGTATGTTCCTGAAAAAGCATCTAATTTAAACTTTGAGGTCTTCAGGAATGGCCTTCCGAGTAGGATTGATGATGGCTTGTCTGAGTCATTTTGGGGCATTTCCAGGATATAAAAATCAGTGGGGAACGTGAGTCCCTTAATGCCTACTAGTACATCTTCAGCAACTCCAACCCCTGTAATAATGCTTTTATCTACTAACACAAAACGAGCTGCCAACCTTTTTAAGGGAGGGAGCCTCAAAATATCATATATAGACAAAGGCATTATACTCACACATGCTCCTAAATCACACATGCATTCAGAAATTATCACACCACCAATAGTACAATTATGGAACTTCCTAAAGGAATAGTTTCTAATTCATTAATTTTGTCTTTATATATACATAAATCTTTTAGAAACTTAGCATACTTAGGTACCTGTTGAATAACATCAAATAGAGGAACAATTACCTTAACCTTTTTGAATATCTCTACCATTTTGGGATCAGGTTTCAGCTGCTTCCTTGCAAGTTGTAGAAATGGAATAGGAGTGGCATTTTCTGCAGTGTCTGTGCCTTTTAGTGCTTCCTCTCGTGGTTGCACTTCTTCTTCTTCAGCCATGTCCTGTATGTCCTCTTCTTCTTCAACATCTTCTATTTCCACTACCTCTTCAGCTGAGGCGTGTTCTGGTGGGTTTGGCTCCTCTTGATTCCTCTCCTGCAGTGTGGTTCCGGACCTCAGGGTGATGACATTAATACCACCCTTGGGATTGGGTAATGGTTGAGAGGGAATCCCAGTGGAGCTCAAAGGTTGGTTATTGGAGTTATTCATTGATCCTATCTAGGAGACAAGAGCCTGCAAAGTAGCGGTCAGACCATTCAGAGTGGCATTAATGTTATTTTCCATGGTCTGCTGTCTCCGATCAATAGATTGTAGTAAGTCATCATTGGCAGATGCAGAAGGATGGGTAACTTGAGAGGTCTGCTGTTGGGTATTCTGTGGTCCTTGGGATTGCCTTAGGTGAGGTGCTCTGTAAGGCTGATTCTGATTCTGCTGCCTGTTGTTGTTGTTATTTCACCTCTGATTTCCCTGATTATCTCTGCCTCCTCTGTTGTTGTTGTTGTTCCTCCAATTCTGGTTAGAATTGTCCTGCCATCCATGGCTGTAGTTGCCACCTTGATTGTACCCTTGGTTGGGACGGTCATAGAAGTTATGTGTGGCTGCCACGGTGTTGTCTTCCTGCTGGAGCTGCGGACATTCATCAGTATAGTGGCCATAATCAGCGCAGATTTTGCAAACTCTCTGTGGGACTAACTGTTGGTTTTGCTGTGCTGGAGAAGGTTGAGCTTGCTAAACTTGTTGTTGATTCAATTGCATTTGCTTCAGCAAATTGGTCATTTCACAGATACTCTGAGTTAAAGCAGTAGTCTCTCTGCTAGAGAATACTTCTGCAACGGCTTTTGAACGGTCTTATTTCTGCCTGTGATTCCTAGTAGATTCAGCTAAGTCACTGATCAATTGCCATGCCTCATCGGTAGTCTTGTACTTTTTCATAGACCCATTGCTAGCACTTTCCAATGTGGTCTTATCTTGGGGCCTCATTCCCTGTGTGACATAATCAAATAACACTATCTTATCAATCATATGGTGGGGGCAAGCTTCCAGAAGATTATTGAAGCGCTCCCAGTACTCGTAAAGAGTTTCAGAATCATCCTGAACAATTATGGAAATATCTTTCCTCGGTTTATCAGTAACTTCAGCTGGAAAGAACTTTTTAAAGAATTCTCTTCTCAGTGTATCCCAGTTGGATACAATTGCTGCTGGTTGAGTATAGTACCACTCTCTTGCCTTCCCCTCAAGAGAAAACAGGAAAGCTTTCAGCAAAATTGAAGTTTTATCTGCACCATCACGCCTGACAGTAGAACAGGCTGCCTGAAAATCTCTCAGGTGCTTGATAGGATCTTGAGCAGGTAAGCCATGAAACTTGGGCATCAAATTGAGTAGTGCGGTCTTTATTTCAAAGTCTGTAGCTACCGCTGGGTGATGTGCTTGAAATGGTTGCATTGTAAAATCAGGGGCTTCAGCCTCCTGGATAGTAACTCTCCTGGCTGCTGCCATGTTACCTGCACGTAAAACAACCAAATCAGTAGAATGGGGGCTGGTTTCTTTCTCAAATGACGTTTCAGATCCGCCCTCAGAGAGGACTAACCGACGCCGAGCTTGCCTTATTCGTGAAATAGTTCTTTCAATCTCAGGATCGAATATTAGCAAGCTTGGATCAGGAAGTGAACGTGTCATCTAATGAAAGAAACAAGCATCTCATAGTAGCAAAATAAAATAAAATGCAAATAAATAAATTCCAATTAATAACTTTAACACTCTATTGCAACTCCCCGGCAACGGCGCCAAAAATTGATGCGAGCGGAAATTGGCGAGTTAAGAATGATTATAAAATATGCGTTGCAAGTATAGTTCTCAACCAACCAGAAATCCGCTTATCAATTTAGAAGGGTGTCACAGAAATTAAAATCAAAATACTGGGAGTATGAATCCCAGGTCATCTCCCAACGAGTTGCAGAAAAGTGTGCTATTTTATTAATCAGTTGTTTTCAAAAAAGTTTGAGTTGAATAGCAGAAAATTAAATTAGAGAATTTATATAAATTTAAATAAAATCCTTCACTGGAGTTGATTAGCTGGAAGCCCTATTCTTGTTGTAGTACTCTCAAGATTAATTGATAATTGGGGGTTATTCTGTTTAGTTATCCCTTACTAAGTAAGGGGAAGTCAAACAAGTTGGAATGCTGTTCTATCCACAAGTTCCAATCCGCTCTTGGGAGGATTGGTGTTAATGACTAGAGAGTAATCCAACAATAAACCCAATTACAATCTTTCTCTTGAGCATCCCAACTCAAGGGTTTCTTTCAACCAACTCCCCATCAAGTTAGGGAACTACTCACTCATTGTAAATGAAGAATTCATAACATAAGAAAGGGAATTAAAGAAAGACATGATAAATAATGATCAAAGGATTAATTGAAAATAAAAAGTAATTCTTGTATTTAATAAATGCTAAAATAATCCAATAGTAAAATTAAGTAAATTAAGGAACATGGAAGAGTAAGCGACAAGTAAAGAGAACGAACTAGAATGTCGAAGTCTTGATGAGGCAATAACTCTTCTCAATATCCCAATGAAAAACAATGAACATAACAAATCCTAAAAACTATGAATGTGTAGAGAGAAAACCTAGAGGAGAGGAAAACTAGATCTAAAAACTAAAACTACGCGGAATGAATGTTGTTGTTGGTTTCTGCATGTTCTCTGGCTCTAGTCTGCTTTTCTGGGCTGAAAACTGGGTCAAAATAAGGCCCGAAATCGCCCCCAGCGATTCTACAGATTATGCAGATCGCGCATGTCACGCGGTCGCGTCATCCATGCGGCCGCGTCATTCGGCTTTCTGCTTTGCCACGTGGTCGCGTCATCCATGCGGCCGCGTCACTCGTGCTATTCCATGCCGCGCGGTCGCGTCATCCATGCGGCCGCGTCACTGCGATTTCTTTTCTTTTGCGCGGTCGCGTCATCCATGCGGCCGCGTCGCTTCTCGCTGGTCATCTCCTCAATTTCTTGTGTTCCTTCCATTTTTGCAAGCTTCCTTTCCAATCTCCAACTCATTCATGCCCTATAAAGCCTGAAACACTTAATACACAGATCACGGCATCGAATGGAATAAAGGAGAAATGAAATATATAATTAAAAGTCTCTAGGAAGCAAGTTTTCAATCATGCAATAACTTTAGGAAGGAATTATAAATACATGCTTATTTAACGAATAAGTAGGTAAAGATCATGATAAAACCACATAAATAAACATAATATAAACCATAAAATAGTGGTTTATCAACGGTCTGCGGGCCATTATGTGAGTTTAAATTAATTCTAAATTTTAACTTTATTTGGTTTAAAGTCAATTATTTAACTGTTATCCTAACCACAACTAACGTGTGTGATGCATGAGGAGTATCATAGACCTCAGTCGTGGATCCTGACAGAGTTTGGCACGAGACCGCCTCTAAATCCCACAAGAATTGCTGCTTCGGATTGGGCTCGTCCTTTGCCAGTGGCCTTCGCTCTTCCGCGTTGGCGACTTCCTCTGCCTCTGCCACCATCCCTGCTGATCCTCAGTAAGTTGTCGACCTGAGGGAGGACGTGTAGAAGCTAACACAGGAGCTTCACCTGCAGGCGGAGCAGTCTGAGTAGAGGTATCGAGTGATTCTTGCACGCGTTGCTGTCATCTCGGACCTGATGGAAAAGCTGGAACGGCTCGATCGGTTGTGATAGTAGATGGAGGAGTATAGCCAACAGATGTGCGCTAGAGGCAACGACGCTGCTGGTGGGGCACCAACGACAACACCTACTCTACTGCCTCAGCAAGAGACCACGACAATGACGACGACGCCGACAATTACCAAGATCTGTAGGGGTTAGGGTTTATGCATTTTTGTTTATTTAGGGTACATTACTCTATTTCTGTGACATTCTATTGTATTCATACCATTTATTTTTAATAAAATAATTTGTTGATTTCTACTAATTTTAGGTTTTTGATAACAATTTTGTTAATAAGAGTTTTAATTTGATTTGACTGTTAATTATGGCTAAACTGTGCCAAAAATAAATAAATAAACAAAAATCCTTCTGTAGGATTTACTATTGGTTTAATCCGACGTATGTTTTGGCATAATTTCAAGTGAAATAGCGCCAAAGTTACCGTTGGATTAATTTGACGGTAATCATCTACTCAGACTCAACAAATCCATTGAAAACACCGACAGAAAATCCACCGGTAATTAGTATCGGACAAAAAAATCCGCCGATAAGGGGTTTTTGGCGCCATTTATACCGTCAACTAGAGGACGACGGTAAATCCAACGGTAAATCTGACGGTAAATCCGATGGTAATTAATATTTTTCTTGTAGTGATATGATTAGGGGTAAAAAAAGGCCAGGCGGCCTGCTAGGGGCCTGCAGCCTGGCCTATATTTAGCCTGGCCTGGCCTGACCTGTTATAAAATAGGTACAAGTTCAGACTCTTGTAAAAGCCTTAACATATTAATAGGCCAGGTCCAGGCAAATTAATTAGCCTTATTGGCCTGTCAAGTCTGTCTGGACCTGTTAACACATAATTAAATATATATATAATTTTTTTATTATTAATAAAATTATGAGATAATTTAAATTTATTATATTTTATTATAAATACTTTTGTATATTTTAAATACTTTAAAATTTTAAAAATTTTTATAAATATTAAATATAACATATTACATATAAATTTTTATTAAAAAATAATTTTTTAAATAATATTTTTGTTTTTGTAAAAAAAAATTATCAGGCCTTTTAACAGGCTTCAGGCCAGGCCAGGCTAAATAACAAGCCAGGCTTAGTACTTTAAGAAAAGCCTATAGCAGGCTGCAGGCCAGGCTCAGACCAATTAACTACATAACAGGTCAGACCTGTTAAAAATAAAGCCTGACTTGACCTGGCCTGTTTCAACCCCTTATGATATAGAATATTATAATTATTAACAAATCTCACCATAATTAATCATTAATTATTAATAAATCTAATTATTTGATACATATTTTTTAAAAATAGCATCAATATATAGAGTGACACTATACGCACCACATCATTGACGTCAGTATACTTACTCTAAAACTTACGCTTCTAAATGATAAAACAAAACATTATATCTAACATTTAGATAAATATAAAAAAGACTTGTGATAATTTTTAAATGGATATAAAATAAAATAATAGAATTATTAATTCATACAAATATAAAAAAATAATGATAATTAGTTAATTATTAAAAAATACGAAATAAAATATTAGAATTATTAATAAATCTCAATATAATTAATCAATAAATATTAATTTGCGTATCATTGATTATATAATACTTTTTTAAAAATTAGTTGAGAAGAGAAAGATATTCAATAATATCAGCATGTTTGATGTTAGAATATAAACTGTTGTAGAATTAAAATGATTGATGATTGATAATTGGCTCACTTAAATATAAAATAAAAATCATAATAATAATTACTAAAAAGATATAAAATATAATATTAGAATTATTGACAAATTTTAACATAAAATAATTATTAAATATTAATTTGTGTATGATGAATTACATAATACTTTCTTAAAAAATGGTTGAGAAGAAAAATGTAAGCAAATTGTCACTAGAATGCGTCACGATAGCATGCTTAGTGTCATAGTACTTAGTTGTGTGTCATTAAGTTAATAAAAGAGATCTTTTCTCAATGAATTTTTTTTTAGCATGTTTGATAAATTTTTAGTAGTAAAAATAAAAACACTAGAAAAATAAAAAATATCTTTTTTGAGAAGTTATAATTTACATATTTTTTAAAAGATATTTTTTCTTTAAAAAAGATGTTTTTTACATAATAAATAAACAAAAAAGTACTTTTATATTGTTATACCTAAACAGAATTGATAGATAAAAAGATCTTTTTGCATGAGATATCTAAACATAAAACTACTTTTACTTTTCTATAAAATCTTTTAAAAATAAATAACTCGAAAAAATATATTTTCTTAAAAGCCCAAACAAGTCATTAATGCAATCCATTGTAAAATAATATAATAATGATGGATAAATTTCACCATTATTAATCATTAAATATTAACAAATCTAATTATTTAGTAGATAACATTTTTCAAAAAATAACATCAATATATAAACGGACAAGAGAACACACCACGTCAACATACTAGACTCTAAAATTTATGCCCATAAATGATAAAACGAAATGCTATATATAACATTTATATAAATAAAGAATTGTAATAATTTTTAAAAGAATATAAAATAAAATATTAAAATTATTGATTTGCAAAATGAAGGTTGTAGAAGACTTAGAGAAGGCGGGGTTGAATCTATAACCTTCTTTTAATTTAGTGAAATAACCCTTTTTAAAATAAACTTGTAATCTGAATCTGTTTGAACTCAGCAGTGGAAAATTTATGAGATAATTTCATTTTATCTCATGAATATCAGAAAATAGAACAGAGCAGAAAAGTGAAAAACTGACACCATCATGTATCCTGGTTCGGTTGCCTTGTGCAATGTAACCTACGTCCATTCTGCACCACAACAGTGGTGGAATTTCCACTATAGTTAAAGTATTACATACACTAATTCCACAGGATTGACACAATCCTTTCACACTCAAGTTCTAACCTAACTTGACTTGGTTATGCTAATACCTAACTTTTCACTCTTAGTGCTAACCCAACTAAGAAAGGGGTACCTCACAGGTATAAGATACAAGACACAGACTCAACCTAAAGAAATTTGAAGTCACTCTAGGCTTTTTACTCATGTGTATCTCTCTGCCTCTTTCCACTCTTAGACTTTTTCAATCACTCTCTCATTCAGCCTTTTACCTCAAGAAATTACAGAAAGATAAACATTAAAAAGAAATTATAATCGGTAAAGCATGAAGGAGATTGATGCTTCAACAGCCTCTTTGCTATGTGATAAACCAGATTTACTTGCCTCTGATTCAGTTCTTTATTCTGGTGGAATGCTCCTTTAACTAGGAAGCACTGTCCAAGTTGATGAACTTCTTCAGAGAACTCTTCTCAGAACATACACCTCAAAACGCTGGTTATCTCTCCTTAGCTATAGAATAATGAAAAATCTTCTTTTGTAGCTCCTTGCATGTTGCTGAGTTGCTCTCTCCTAGGTCAACTCCTTGAACTGTGTGCTTCACCAACTCACCACATAACATTTTTCCAGTTAATCCTCAAATTAGGAACTTTGGTTCTGACCTTCTTCCTTGACCAAAAGCCACAGGACAGCAGAAACAAATATTTTTAATGGTAAACCCAGATCTTGGCCATTGAAACACTACTTGGTCCCCACGACACATTTTTTATCATAGATTCACAGCAGTGTTGAACAGAGATCATCTTTCCTATGTATCCCAATTTGGAGTGGCAGAGAGTTGAAGATGAAGAGAAGAAAATGAGATGCGCGTAGAAGGAAATAAATCACCTTTAGCTTCTGACTTCTTCTTGATACAATATGATGTGGGTGATTAGACTTCAACCTTTTTGCTAAACCTTCTCTTTCTTGCTTCTTTGGTGAACAGCTTAGGAGCTAAGCTTTCTCTCTCTCTCTCTCTCTCTCTCTCTCTCTCTCTCTCTCTCTCTCTCTCTCTCTCTTTTTCAGAGTTCTGACTGAGACAGGAAAAAGTGAACGTTGTTTTGGAAGCAAAGTGGAGGGATTTACCTTGAGTGATATCAAATTGGGCTTGGGTTCAATTAGATTCATTTAGCCTTTTTTGATTTTTTTGCTTTGTTTCTTTTGGACTTCCTTTGGATTGTAGCCCACCAACCTTGTATATATTTTTCATCAATTATGTTAGTTAATTTCTTAACTCAACAATCTCCCCTTTGATGACAAACATAATTTAAACATTAACCAAAAGGAATTGAATTTTAGTAGAGTTAAGAAACTTCTCTTTGAATGATGTTACTTGCTTTTTTATTGCTCCCCCTTTTCTTTTCAAGAGAAACTCCCCCTAGATTTATGTTCTTCTTTTCGTTCCTGTTGACATTATACTTATAGAGAGCACAATAAAGAGCTACTTATAACTCAATCTTGACTAATGGAGTTTAAACAACCAGCAATACATATCCAGCCCAATATTCAACATGTCATGTCAGCACTTAAAAAACATTTCAAAAATTGATTATGCTTTAACCAAGACAGAGCAATAAGACTAATATCAACACAACATAAAAGCAAGTTCCAAATCTCATGCCAAAAACTCACAGCAGTAGCAAGATTTGCAAATCACATTCTCATGCAAAAAGAATAATAGTAGCAGTAATAAAAATCATAGCAAATATTCACAACACAGCTACTAAAATGCACAGCACACTACTACTCCCCCTTTTGTCATCAAGGGTGGAAAGTAGGCGAGATCCAGTGAAATCCGCACCTTAAAACCTGCAAGAAGGTGTTAATGCACAGTCTAAATGACCAAATTAATTTCAAGTAAGTGCAGCAGTAATTAAGGTATTACAGTCATCCGAAATAACAAAAAGTAGTTCAACAGTAAAAAGAGAAACAGTTTTCATGAGACAAAAGTGAGCAGACAACAACAGCTTCAAGAGATAAGTCTAGGCATCTGAACCATTTTCCTCCGAATCAGCTTCCTCTTCAGCATCAGCGGCATAATCTTCATCTTGTTGAAGATTATCAATGAACTTCATGAACACAGCCACTCTGTCTCTTGATTTACGGAGGAAGTTCTCATGCTTACTTGCCAGCTTCCTTTGTTCCTTACTCATGGCAATCATATGATTGGATTGGGAGACAAATTCTTGGACCACATCTCGAAACAACATTAAACAGAGCCAATTTTTGTCCCGCGGAGATGGAAGTGCCCTCGGTGGAAGAAGGAGGAGATTCCTCAGGAATGAACTCATTATCTTCATCATCTAGAACTACTCTCTCTCAGAACAAGTAGGTCCTTTTTGCTGTTTCACTGCACCACCTCCCTTTAGATATGAATGTCTATTTTCATAATCCTCATTGGACAAGTCAACACCAAAATACTCAAAAATACAAGTTAGAAACATGCTATAAGGAAGGGCTTTGTCTTTCTCACTTCTAACAGAGTCAAACATGTATCTTACCATCAAATAAGCAAAAGAAATTTCTGTTTTAGTGAGCAGGGCATATAAAACAAGAGTGTCAGTATAAGAAACCCTTTGATATGAACCGCTCTGAGGAAGTATAATGTGATTTACAATACGGTGCAACTGAGCACGTTCATAACCTAGGGCTTTATGAGTAGGGGTGATGCCATCAATCAGAGAAACATGTTCACAGATATGAGCCAAAGCATTATTAAAAGAGATACCAACTCCTTCATCCCACTTAACAGAAGTATAAGCACAAGCCCCAACATCAGTGTATTTCAGTGAATCACTGATGGTTTCATTATTTAGCACAATGTCTCTGCCTTTGACATAAGAATGAACACTGCCCTCATGGTATGTCATGTTAGCATAAAACTCTTTGACCAAAAGTGGGTAAACAAGCTTTTTAATGTTAAAAAGGTGATTCCAGTCTAAAAATTCTAAATTTTCAACAAATGGAAAACCTTTCTTTTTCAGGTTTGGCAAATCAGCAAGAAAAGAGGGACACAGAGTACGGTACTTAATAACTCCTTCATAAAAGTCATTATTCATGGCAGACATAAATCTATAAGGGTTATAGTTGGAGTGAGATGTCATGAAATCAGATTTATGTACAAAGAGATCAATGTCTGGTTCTCTAACAGATTTAAGAGGGAGTCGAGGTTTACCTCTCTGAGAACACAAGGGAACAGACCTTGTCTTAGGTTGAGTAGGTTCAGAGGTAGGTTTTGTAGCAGCTGGGCGTTTTCCTATCGATGAACTCGGCTTCGACGAACCAGGTGTGGATGGAGGTTCCTTCGGTGGTGGCGTCTGCTTGGTTGAAGGTAGAAACCTAGAGGGGTTCTTAGTGCGAGCCATTGGATCTAACCGAGGAGGTGAAGTAGGAGGAGAAGGAGATGGAGTAAAGGTTCGGTCTTGAGAGCGAATGGAAGGTTTTTGCTTTGCAGGAAGCTTGAAGATCTTCTCATGAGGGGGCTTTTGAGATATGGTTTTCTTCCTCATTTGGTTGGTTTCTGATTTTTGAAGGAAGAGAAGCAGTAAAGGTAGTGGGGAGAAACCGAAGGGGTTGAGGAGTTATGGAGGGAAAAGAAGAAGTATTGGTAACCGTACCCAAAAGAAATTTTCTTAAACCATGCAACTGCATCACCTCTGATTTGACTTGAAGGACTTGACATCACAAAAAAAAAAGATTTAATTTTATTAAAAATTAAAATGGAAATCAATTTTAAAATTTGAAACTTTTGGACTTAAAGATAAAAAGAAATAAAATCAAACACACAAGCCAACAAAAAAAAAAACAAAAAATCATGTAGCATTCATATTGGGCCCAGAGGTGGTTTGGTTTAAGGAAATATATTGGACCACCCATGTTCAGATTTTTGAGGTTGGCCCAGATGATTCTGCACGTGCAACAAAGCCTTAGAACATTGTATAGAGGGAAGGTTCTTCATTTGCCCAGAATTGTCTCATACCTGTTTATGAGACAAAAACTCCAACACACATCAGCAACTTTCAAATAATGAATCATAGCTTAAAATCCCTAGACTAGTCCTAAGCATGCAAAATCTGTCCTCACCTAGTGGTTTAGTAAAAATATCAGCTAATTGCTCCTCTGATTTAACAAATTGAATGCTAATATCCCCTTTTTGAACATGTTCTCTTATTGAGTGAAATTTCACTTCAATATGTTTAGTCCTAGAGTATAAAACTAGATTTTTAGAAATATTAATGGCACTTATATTATCACACAACAGGGGAATATTTTTAGCATTTAATTTGTAATCAGCAAGTTGTATTTTTAACCACATGAGCTGATAACAACAAGAAGAAGCAGCTATATACTCAGCTTCTGCAGTGGATAAAGCCATTATTGGCTGCTTCTTACTTGACCAAACATTCAAAGACTTTCCAAGGAAGCAACATAAGCCTGATGTGCTCCTTCTATCAACTCTATCACCGGCAAAATCTGCATCACAATAACCAACTGCAGAAAAATCATCAATCTTAGGATACCATAAACCAAAATTGGATGTGCCATGAACATATCTAATGATCCTCTTAACTGCAGAAAGATGAGACTCTTTTGGTTTTGATTGGAATCTTGAATATATTCCAACACTTTGCACAATATCAGGTCTAGAGGAAGTTAAATACATAAGAGAGCCAATCATTCCTCTATACCTAGTCTCATCTATATCTTTCTCAGTTTCTCCCATATCTAATTTTGAATTATGGTGCATGGGAGTTTCCATGGGTTTGGCATTTTTCATACCAAATTTCTTAACTAGTTCCTTGGCATACTTCTCTTGATGAATAAAAATACCATTTTCTGTTTGCTTAATTTGAAACCCAAGGAAAAAATCAAGTTCACCCATCATACTCATGTCAAATTCACTTGTCATGAGTTTTCCAAATTCAGCACAAAGGGATTCATTGGCTGATCCAAAAATAATGTCATCAACATATATTTGGACTAGAATGAAAGAATCATTAGAATTCTTGATAAATAGAGTTGTGTCTGTTGTGCCTCTTTGAAAACTATTTTTCAAAAGAAAAGAGCTAAGTCTCTCATACCAAGCTCTAGGAGCTTGTCTCAAACCATAGAGAGCTTTTGATAATTTGAAAATATGGTTGGAAAATTCTTTATTTTCAAAATCGGGTGGCTACTCTGCATACACTTCTCTATTTATCACACCATTTAAGAATGCACATTTCACATCCATTTGATATAATTTAAAACCACAAAAGGCAGCATAGGCTAAGAGAAGTCTTATGACTTCCATTCGGGCAACAAGGGCAAAGGATTCATCAAAGTCTATTCCTTCTTCTTGGTCATATCCTTGTGCCACTAGCCTTGCTTTGTTTTTTGCAATGCTACCATCTTCTCCTAACTTGTTCCGAAATATCCACTTGGTTCCGGTCACTTTTCTTCCATTCGGCCTAAGAACCAATGTCCAAACTTGGTTCTTTTCAAACTCATGAAGCTCATCTTCCATTGCCTTTACCCAAGAAGGGTCATCAAGGGCTTTCTTGATATTTTGAGGCTCCATTTGAGAGAGAAGAGCAATGTTTGACTCTTCACTTGCCTTTCTAGTTGAAGACCGAGTCTTAACACCATGAGATACGTCCCAATGACAAATTTCTCAGGATAATTCTTCAAGAATCTCCATTCACGAGGTCTGGTGAACTTGGAGGCAGATTCAGTCACCAAGGTATTAAGGGAACTAGTGGTTTCAGGATCTCCTTCAGATTCATGAGACAAAACGGAATTGTCTCTTAAATTTTCAGCAACTGTAGTTTCTGGTTCAGCTTGTCCAGAATTTCCATTTTCATGATTTTGTACAGTTTTATCATCCTTTTGAGCTTGATCTCCTGCATCACAGTCTTCCAAAATACTTTGAACCAAGTTAGTATCACAAAAAGTAACATGTATGGACTCCTCAATTATTCTAGCATCTTGATGATAAACTCTATATGCTTTACTAGTTGTGGAATATCCTACAAATAAACACTCATACGCCTTTAGATCAAATTTCTACAAATTATCTTTGTTATTAAGAACAAAGAATTTACATCCAAAGATGTGCAAGTAATCCAAGTTTGGTGGGTAAACTTTCCAAAGTTCATAAGGGGTTTTCTTCAAAAATTTTCTTATGATAGTTCTATTCAAAATGTGGCAAGTTGTATTAACCGCTTTAGCCCAAAGGAATTTTGGAACATTGCTCTCACAAATCATAGCTCTTGTCATTTCTTGAATGCTTCTATTTCTTCTTTCCACAACATCATTTTGTTGTGGTGTTCTTGGACAAGAGAAGTTGTGAGATATTCCAAATTCCTCACAAAAAGATTCATATAAATAGTTTTCAAATTCAGTTCCATGATCACTTCTTATAGAAGAGATCTTTAAATCCTTTTCATTTTGAATTTTCTTGCTAAAAGCTTCAAAGGCCGAAAAGGCTTCATTTTGTGTGCAAGAAATAAAACCCAACCAAACCTAGAATAGTCATCCACAATCACTAAACCATAATATTTACCACCTAGGCTTTGAGTTCTTGTTGGACCAAATAAATCAATATGTAGCAATTCAAGTGGCCTTTTAGTAGAGATGTCTTCCTTTGACTTAAATGAACTTTTTGTTTGTTTTCCCATTTGCCAAGTATCACAAGTGATGTCTTTGTCAAACCTTATCAAAGGAAGACCTCTTACTAAACCTTTCTTTACAAGTTTGTTTATTTGAAACATACTTGCAAGACCCAATCTCTTGTGCCATAGCCACTTTTTAGATTCTTTAGAATGAAAACAAGCTACATTTTGATCCTTTAGTTCATCAAGGGTAAGTCCATACACATTATTGCAATGCTTAGTAATAAAAAGCACTTCATTGGTCTGTTTATTTACAACACAGCATTCAAGTCTTTTGAAAGTCACTAAATATCCTAAGTCACACAATTGAATTATACTCAAAAGATTGTACCTCAAGCCATTACCAAAAAGATATCATTAATGAAGGTAGAGTGATTATTATCTACTTTTCCAACAGCCACTATTTTACCTTTTTCATCATCTCCAAAGGTCACAAAACCTCCATCATACTTGTTTAGTTTGACGAAGAAAGTTGACCTTCCAATCATGTGCCTTGAGTATCCACTATCCAAGTACCACATATCCCTTTTGTTCTTGGATGCTAGGCAAATATGCATTAAAAACTTTAAGTAACCTTAGGTATCCAAATTAATTTGAATCCTTTGAAGTTAATCCATCTTGATTGCCCAAGTGCATTGAAATCACACACAATATTGTAAATTTGGTTTCCTACAATTCTTTTTTCAATGAAACATTGTGAATATGAGTGACTAAATTTTTTGCAGTTGAAACAATAATTTTCTAATGCATATCGCTGAAATTGAGGTGAGTTATTATGCTAGAAATGATTAAAAGACTAAAATTTTCTGGTTTTTGGAAGAGGTGCATTTTTTTTGACAAACTGATTTTTGTTATAATTGTTCCTCTTTGCAAAATCATTCCAACCAGAATTTTTGAAAACTTTTGGACTTTTCGAATATGAGGTTTTATTGTAAAATGGTGGTTTTTTGAAAGCAACCTCATTATTCGAAATGTATCCAAGACCTGACCTATTTGAAGTAGGTTCGGTTCTTGGTGAAGGCTCAGTTTCACTGGTGTAAACTTCATCAAATTTCTCCTCAAGTGTGGGAACATATCCAATACCAGATTTGTTGGATGTGGATTTAGTATTTGATAAAGCAGCCACAAATTTCATAGAGGAATTGTTAAAAACTGTACTTTCCTTGATTACATAACCTAAACCAGATTTTTCAAACAATGGTCTTTGACTTGCAAGTAACTTGTCCAAGTTACTAGAACCTTGAGCAAATTTTTCTAAATCACCATTCAGCTTTTTAATCATTTCATTTAGTCTTTCATTTTCAGTAATAAGCTCTTGAGAAGGATCCACAATGTGCTTTCTTTTTAGTTTTTCAAGTTCAGATTTTAGAAATCTGTTTTCTTCAATAATATCCAAAGCACATTCAGTTTCCTTCACCTTTTTTCTTAAAAAATTATTTTCAGCTTTTAACACATCTTTTTCAGATCTGCATTTATTGTACTTATCCAACAGTTTTGAGGAATTTAGTGTAAGATAATCAATTATAGCATGTAAATCATCTATAGACAAGTCATAATAATTTACTTCATCAAAATGATTATTACCAGCCATGAAGCAGATTTTGTCTTCACCTTCAGAATCTTCTTCCTCATTCGAATCATTCTCAAGCTCCTCCCAAGATGTCATGAGCACTCTCTTCTTTTCTTTCTTCCCTTTGTCCTCCTTCTTGAGCTTCGAACAATTTAGCTTGAAATGTCCAGTCTCCTTGCAATGATGACAAGTCACCTTGCTCAAGTCCATCTTGTGTTCCTTTGAGCTTGAACCCTTGTACTTGCCCTTATTCTTCATCATCCTTCTAAGTCTCCTAACAAAAAACATAAGCTCATCATCTGAAATACCATCACTAGACTCACTCTCTTTTGATTTTATTTTTGACTTGAGGGCTATTTCCTTTTTCTTTGAGTTCGTGTTTGTGTGTGTGGTTTCATAGGCAAGGAGTTTTCCTCTCAGCTCCTCATAGGTTATAGGGCTTAGGTTATTACTTTCGGCTATGACAGTGGCAATGGTTTCCCATTCCTTTGTAAGGCTTCTAAGGAGTTTTCTCACTAGGGTTTGTTCTGAGTAGTTTGTACCCAAAATATCAAGGTTGTTGATTATGATTGAGAATCTCTCAAACACTTCATCAATGCTTTCTCTATCCTTCATATTAAACATCTCGTACTCTTTTCGCAGCATATCAATCCTCATTTTTTTGACATGTTTAGTGCCTTTGTGTGTAACCTGGAGTTTTTCCCAGATTTCTTTGGCTGTCTTGCATCTAGACACCTTCCGGTACTCTTCAAAGTTGATAGCACAGTGAAGAAGGCTGATAGTTTTAGCATTCAGCTCCATCTTCTTCTTGTCGTCTTCATTCCATTCAGCTTCTTCTTTTGGAGTCTCCACTCCATCAGCACTTGTTTTTGTTGGAATCTTGGGACCGCTTACAACAATCTTCCATATGTTGTAGTCAATGGATTAGATGAAGATCTTCATCCTCTCTTTTCAGTAGGCATAATTCTTTCCGTTGAAGAAGGGAGGCCTATTGTTTGACCGGCCTTCAGTTAGAGTGTAGGCAACCGTGGTTGTGCCCAAGTTGTTCGCCATTGGACTTATGATCCAAGCGGTAAAACTTGATTCTTGAGACCAAGGCTCCTGATACCAATTGAAGGTTGTAGAAGGCTTAGAGAAGGGGGGTTGAATTTATGACCTTCTTTTAATTTAGTGAAATAACCCTTTTAAAACAAACTTGTAATCTGAATCTGTTTGAAATTAGCAGCGGAAAATTTATGAGACAATTTCATTGTCTCATGAATATCAGAAAACAGAACAAAGCAGGAAAGTGAAAAGCTGACACCATCATGTATCCTGGTTCGGTTGCCTTGTGCAATGCAACCTACGTCCAGTCTCCACCACAACAGTGGTGGAATTTTCACTATAGTTAAAGTATTATATACACCAATTCCACAGAATTGACACAATCATTTCACACTCAAGTTCTAACCTAACTTGACTTGGTTATGCTAATACCTAACTCTTCACTCTTAGTGCTAACCCAACTAAGAAAGGGGTACCTCACAGGTACAAGATACAAGACACAAACTCAACCTAAAGAAATCTGAAGTCACTCTAGACTTTTCACTCATGTGTATCTCTCTGCCTCTTTCCACTCTTAGGCTTTTTCAATCACTCTTTCATTCAGCCTTTTACCTCAAGAAATTACAGAAAGATAAACATTAAAAATAAATTACAATTTGTAAAGCATGAAGGAGATTGATGATTCAACAGTCTCTTTGCTATGTGATAAACCATATTTGCTTGCCTCTGATTCAGTTCTTCATTCTGGCGGAATGCTCCTTTGACTAGGAAGCACTGTCCAAGTTGATGAACTTCTTCAGAGAACTCTTCTCAGAACATACACCTCAAAACACTGGTTATCTCTCCTTAGCTACAGAATAATGAAAAATCTTCTTTTGTATCTCCTTGCATGTTGCTGAGTTGCTCTCTCCTAGGTTAACTCCTTGAGTTGTGTGCTTCACCAACTCACCACATCACCTTTTTTCAGTTAATCCTCACATTAGGAACTTTAGTTCTAACCTTCTTCCTTGACCGAAAGCCATAGGACAGCAGAAACAAATATTTTCAATGGTAAACCCAGATCTTGGCCATTGAAACACTACTTGGTTCCCACGACACATTTTTTACCATAGATTCACAGTAGTGTTGAATAGAGATCATCTTTTCCATGTATCCCAATTTGGAGTGGCAGAGAGTCAAAGATGAAGAGAATAAAATGAGATGCATGTAGAAGAAAATAAATCACCTTTAGCTTCTGACTTCTTCTTTATACAGTTTGATGTGGGTGATTAGACTTTAACCTTTTTGCTAAACTTTCTCTTTCTTGCTTCTTTGGTAAATAGCTTAGGAGCTAAGCTTTCTCTCTCTCTTTCTCAGAGTTCTGACCGAGACAGGAAAAAGTGAACGTTGTTTTGGAAGTAAAGTGGAGGGATTTGCCTTAAGTGATATCAAATCGGGCTTGGGTTCAATTAGATTCATTTAGCCCTTTTTGATTTCTTTGTTTTGTTTTTTTTTGGGCTTCCTTTGGATTGTAGCCCACTAGCCTTGTTTATATTTTTCATCCACTTGTGCTGTAGATTGATTTTGGCCTGCAATACAATACCAAAATAATCAAAACTGATTGGATAATTAACCCAATAATTTAATATTTGTCATCATCAATTATGTTAATTAATTTCTTAACTTAATACAAAAATATAAGAAAAAATTATTATAATTATTGAAAATATATGAAATAAAATATTAGAATTATTAATAAATTTTAATAATAATTAATCATTAAATGGCAATTTGTCTATGATTAATTACATAATACTTTCCTAAAAAATAGTTAACAAAAGAGAGGTATCCAACCGGTACTTAAACATGCCACATTAGTATTTTTGGCGTTAAAATATAATTTGTCGTAGAATTAAAATTATTGATTATTGATGATTGAGTTACTGAAATATGAAAAAATCATAATAATTATTTTAGAATATAAAATAAAATATTAAAATTATTAATAAATTTTAACATAAATAATCATTAAATCTTAATTTATGTATAATAACTATATAATACTTTTCTAAAAAAAATAACTAAGAAAAGTATGTGTAAATTGACATTAGAATGTACTTGTTAGTATCTTTGACGTCAGAGTATAATTTGTTGTAGAATAGTATAACGATTTTTTTTTTATATTATATATCTAGTTTCTGTTTTTATATTTTATTTTTTTACCTTTTTAAATTTAATAAATAAAATTACTCTATAAAAAAAAATTCTTACTCCGTAAAATATGTAAAAATGTCTGTTCTTACCTAACCCAAAAAACACGCTAATATATAATTGGAGCATTTGGGGAGAAGGGCTGCTGTTTAAATAAACAAACGAATAGTCACTAAAAAAAAAAAAAAAAAAAACAAACGAATGTAATTTACTCTAGAAGTAGAATAAAAATAATTATATGAGACTGCAATTGGATAGTGGATACGTAGAAAAAGTATTAACTCTTATTTCTGTTCTTAACCTTTTTAGTTGAAGTTTTCAACCTTAATTTTTCATGGGGAAAAAAGAAAAACTAGAGAAGAAAAGTAAAAGATAAGTGTCTAACCATGGTGCCTATACTTGATGTTTTTAAATTTTTAAAAAAAGCTTTAGTAATTCTCAATAAGTAATTATGTATTACATAAATTATAATTGAATTATTATTTAAGTTTAATTATTTTGTTGGTTCTATAATTTCGTAAAAATTTTAATTAAATTTTTATATTTTTTTTAATTGAGTTTTGTATCAAAATTTTTTAATTAAATTCTTATATTTTTTTATTTAAATTTTTACACTAATATTTTTTTAAATTAAATCTCTATAAAATTAAATTAATTACTATTAAAAAAGATATAATTAAAAGAAATTAATGTAAAAAATTAATAAAAAAATATAAAAATTTAATTAAAAATTTTATAAAACTATAAAAATTAACTGAGTAATTAAACCAATTACTTATTACTGCTAACATCCCCACAAGGCCACAACAACTCATGGACAGTCAAAATTAAAAGAAAAAAATAAAAATAAAAAGAATAGAGAAGATAATAAATAATAAATGAGTAAATCCAGGGTGGAGAAAGTCAAAAATCATCAGCGCAAAATTCAGCACCACCCATGACAAACACAGAACACTATTCCACCCTTTAATAAAATTAAAAACCAACACACAAAATAAAATAAAAATAAAACACAGTACTCGCTAATCTCACGTGCCTGTCATTCGCTTCAGCGTCCTCTTGGGCCCACCATCCCATTTCAATCACCCTCACCCACCCGTCACTTTATCACACCCCTTCTTTCCGTTATTCCCATTTTCTCCTCTCCTCCTCCTTCCCCCTTCCTCCTCCTCCTCCTTCTTCACTCTGTAAAACTCTCTCTCTCTCCTATGACACCAACACTTATATTTTATTCTCAAACCCCTAACCCTAAATTCCCAAATTAGGTTCGATTATTCCTTACACCTTCTAATTGTTGTATTATTGTTATTATTGTTGTTGTTGTTGTTGTTCTGAGGAGATGTCTCTAAGGAAGGTGTTCCGCTCACGGAAATTCTCGAAATCGTTCATGGAGGTTAACGCTGCGGTAGCTCCTAAGGTGGAGGGAGGGGAAAAGAAGGAGGAGGCAGGGGAGGAGGGGAATGCGTGGTCGGGGATGTTGCCGGAGCTGCTGGGAGAGATTATAAGAAGGGTGGAGGTGGAGGAGGAGCAGTGGCCGCAGCGGCAGAACGTGGTGGCGTGCGCCTGTGTCTGCAAGCGGTGGAGGGACATGACGCGTGAGATCGTTGGACAGCCTCATAATAACGGCAAAATCACTTTTCCTTCATGTCTTAGGAAGGTTCGGATTCAAATTGTTATTCATTTCTCAAATTTGAATTAATTTTATGCCTTTTCTTTCAATCAGCTTAAATTTTGTTTTTTTAATTTGATGCGTGAGGATCGAGTTATGTATTGTTTATGCGGAAGAAAATTTTAAAAAACGAAAAAGTTGAGTTTACTTCGTGGTCTTCTGTTGAAAATTTTTGAAGTTAAAATATTCGGTTAGTTATTTGTCTTTTTATTCTTAAAAATTATATGCAAATATTTTTTTGAGCGTGATTCTAGAATTGGGATTTGATTGTTTCGGACGTGTTTGAAGATGGCGTGTTGGATTTGGTCAATTTTTAGGGGAATTTTTTTTTTTTTTTTTTTTTTTTTTTTGGGAAAAGTTGTCCAAAGTGCGGTTTTGATTGTGAGCTTTTTCTTTTTATGCTTCGATTAGTTTAGGGGAGTGAATTTTTACTCTGCTCTGAGGAATCAGCCATGATTTTGGTATCCCTGCATTAAGCCATGGCGGTATTTGGGTGATTAATGCGTCAAATTCAGAATGGGCCCTCACTACTGCATACGAAATTGCAGTTCTTTAGTCATAGAAGATGCAAGAGCGGGAAATGGTGATGTCTTTTGTGAGGAAAACTTTCAGATTCAGATAGTGGCCGTGCTTCACTGTGTGCGTATATGGATGATGTAGTTTCACTTTCATCAGAGTTCTAGTAGATAAAGATTAATTGTTTGCTAGATGTATGCATTTGTTGTGATGAATGCTTTCGTTTCTTGTTGCAATTTCTTCGTATTTTGTTCTATTGAACTTTGGAGACCTGGAGTTGACATTATCATTATGTTTTGATGATCTGCAGCCAGGTCCACGTGAACTTCCCAACCAGTGTCTGATAAAGCGAAACAAGAAGACCTCAACATTTTATCTATATCTTGCCTTAACACCATGTAAGTAAGTATTGTCTTGATGAAAGGCCTTTTTTGCCTACTGTTAAAGATCGATGAAAATGAATTGTGGCCAGAGTTGAATGAGCATCTCTGCTCTTCCTCTCTTGTCACTATAAAGTCCTATGTTGTATGTGTAACAACTAGAGCTGGGCAAGATTTCATTTTTTAAGCGTATTATTCCAACCTTTCTTGTATGACTAGATATGCTATCCCTTTGTGAATGAACTTGCTAAAGTCTGAAGGGCTTTGCGGTTTGCCAATATGTGAATTGACTTTTATTTATATTTATTTATTATTTATTATTTATAGACAGATACCCCCTCTGCCCCCTCCCCTCTTTCTCAAAAAAAAAAAAAAAAAAAGGAAAAAAAGAAATGTCAAACCTATTTTTCTAGCATTTATGCATTTGAGTGGCCAGACCCAGTCAATGTTGACTTGCTTTAGTCAATTTACAAAAACTTGTCCAATTACTCATATTAAAGTAATTTTAGAGAATGGAAATAAAATTGAGTTCTGCTAGTAACATAAATTTTATGGAGAAATATTGGAGGGTTCTTTTCAGAGGAAGTGAAAGGATCTATGACTGGAAATGTTCATTTATTTATTTCTTTCAAATTTTCATTTAGTGAGAGAAGAAACTTTAGAAACATATATCAGAGGGAGATTAAGTAATAGAAGAGTAGCTGTTATTAAAATCTGCCTTAATACAGATTCTGTTATTTAGAAAGTTATATACATAAGTTATTTTGCATTAAAGAATGAGAGCACCCGTTGCTAAATTTCAACACCTTGGTCCATGGCATATTACATTTCTCATAGTTTGTGAGGAGTGTGTTGGCATATTCAATTTTGGCACAACTAATTAAGTTCACCAACAGTAACTTCTCCTGGAATCAGGCACAATTGGTTGAGTTGAAATGATTAGCTTTATGTTGTGCATTTGCCCTTCCAATTAGCTTATGGTATTTGGATATCCTCTTATAGGAGCATTCTGTGTGAATGGTGTGAGATTCTAAATAGAGTTCTAGCATTCTAATTCTTGACCAATGATTGGTGCCAGCAATATTTGCCCTAAACATATAGAATCTTCAACTGGTTGAAAGGGTGGAGAACTTTTAAAACTTTAGTGAAAGTATAGTATTATGAAGCATTGCAATAAATCAATGTAATTTGTAGGGTAGTTTATGGTAGCAATGCTTAATCCGAGGTTTATTTTTTCTCAGTATTTTATGAGATAGTTCATCTCTTTGAAAGTCTATTGCTCGTTTGTCCTTTTCTTATCTGATGGATATTTATGCCTGTTTTTCTCCTCTAATATACTCACCTGCCCCTCTCCTTTACAGCATTCACAGACAAAGGGAAGTTTTTGTTAGCGGCTAGAAGATACAGGTTTGGTACCCATACTGAATATATAATATCACTTGATGCCGAGGACTTATCCCAAGGAAGCAATGCTTATGTTGGAAAATTAAGGTAAAGCTTTCTTACCAATTAAAAGTTTCTTTGGCATGTTTTTTAACTCAGTTTTGTCATTGGAATGTAGCATTTTTCTTAGTCTCTTCTGTTGGCTCTTTAAAGCCAATAATGAAATGGTACCTCGAAGTACACACTTGGTTATCCGATGAACCGTCATTCATTTGCTTCCAACTATATGATTGAACATCTGAATGACCTATCTGAATTCATCCCCCTCCCCCCAAGGGAATTAAATGAAGACCATTCTTTGTTTGCACGTGCTTAACAGTCAAATTAATTTTGGTGGCTTTATAAGATCAAATCTATCAAAGTGGATCTGGGACCAAAGTTGCTTGGTTATAAAAAGTTGAAGAAACCCTTAATTTGCTGTCAATTTGTCCGAAAATTGAAGTGGCATGTCCTTTATTTACATTTGAAGCTGGATAAAAATGATTTAATCCAATTTTTTAAATCTTCTTAATCCCATCTTGGTAAAAAAAAGGCAGTAGATCTGAATACTCAATTTGATGGTGCTGTTATTAACGATTGTACTGAAATCTGTTTGTGTTTTGGAATTTGTGATTCTCATTTAAATAAATAAAAATCTACATGTGAATTCTTGGTCCATTTTTGGCTGGTTGTTATGGACCACTTATTTGTTGAATCTCTTTAACAGCTCGGATTTTCTTGGCACCAACTTCACAATTTACGACAGTCAACCACCCCATGCTGGTGCAAAACCATCGAGTGGCAGGTCTAGTCGCCGTTTTGCCAGCAAACAGATAAGCCCTCAAGTTCCTGCTGGTAACTTTGAAGTGGGGCAGGTCTCCTACAAGTTCAACCTCTTGAAATCAAGAGGGCCAAGGAGGATGGTTTGCTCCCTCAAGTGTCCTGCAACACCGTTGGGAGAAACTTCAGATATCACATCATTGGACGGCAACAAGACAAACAGTAAAGATCAAGCTACTCCTACCTGCACAGTCTTGAAGAACAAAGCACCAAGGTGGCACGAGCATTTGCAGTGCTGGTGCTTGAATTTTCATGGCCGTGTGACAGTAGCATCCGTGAAGAACTTTCAGCTGGTTGCTACGGTGGACCAAAGCCAACCGGGAGGGAAAGGAGATGAGGACACGGTTCTCCTGCAGTTTGGCAAAGTGGGGGATGATACTTTCACCATGGATTATAGGCAGCCCTTATCTGCCTTTCAGGCATTTGCCATTTGCTTGACTAGCTTTGGCACTAAACTGGCATGTGAGTAATATATAGTATGTGTCATTATGCTTATTTATTCCGTGGAATGTTGTACGTCAATAGTTTATTTTTGTTTAATATTTTTTCCCCGGCTGAGTCCATAAATTTGATTTCAGGAAGCTTGTTGTAAGTAAATGTTGTTATATTATCAATAGAACATGACATCTTCCATAATGAAAACATGTTGGTCCCTTCCTGCAGTTGATCCTCTTTATTCTTTATTCACATTAGTCAGTATGTAATTGTTTTTAACTTCTAACCCAGGTTCCATTATAGTGTTTCATTTTTCTTTTCCACAAGTCCCTGAATTTAGTTAGACTTAGAAGTTCTAACATCATCATGTCAATTGGGAATTACTGCAATTCAATATACTTGCCTCTTGTCTGGGGTAGCAGAGAGATATTTTAGTTAAAAATTGGAGGGAATGAATAAGCAATGTATAACTGAATTTTGTGATAAGCCAAAGATGGCATCATGGCAAGCAGTGGGGCTAAATATGAAAATGACCAAACATATAGGAAATTTTGGGTACCCTTCTTGAAGAAAGAATAGGTTCATAATAAGGTGGGATGGGATGATATCAATTTCTAAACTTTATGTAGAAGATAACTATTGAACATAATATATAGAACACACGCTGTATAGTGATCAAAAAGCGTTTTCTAATTTATACTTTTCTTTGCTGAATTATTTTCCTGGCCCCCACTTCTCTTCTAAATTGTACTGCCGGTATTCAAGTATTATTATTATCAGAAAATTTTAATCAAAAGATGAATATACTTATCATTGTGATCGATTTGAAGTTAGTATTTGACAGTGACAGCGCATATGGTTGGCCCTTGACATTGAAGCTGAAGCAGAAAAGCTGCATCAGATGCTTGTCAATGGATAAGGGGTTAGCTATGATGATATAAATATGATCAAGCATGAACGAATACTGAGTAGTCCATGCTCTTAAAAGATTACTATTAGTGTTATTATTATTATTCTCTTCTTTTATGGTAGCATCCTTGCCTTGCCTTAACTGGGACCAATTGCAACTCCATTGCTTAAGGGTAAAGATATTGAAAGGTGTTAGGGTCCCACCATTTTCAAAATTCATAAGGTGGTTTTACCTTTTTGTAAGATATTTAGCAAAATATCTCTCACAGAGATAGGAACAGAGGGGAATGGCACCTGTTTCGCTGTGTTTATTTACAAAACCAGGACATAGAGCCATGAATACGACATAAAATTGTGTTGGACACATGAAATATTGATAAAAATATTATATTTTAAAAAGATATAAACATATTAGATGAAGATGTAATTTATTTTTTATTTTTTATTATTATTATTATCAAATTTTTATAATTATATTTTTATTATAAATTTTATCTAAGAAAATAAATTAAACTCTTTATTATTTATTTTATTTGATATTAAATTTATTATTAAATAAAATTTAAAAATATTAATTTTCGTATGTCTATTCTTTTGTGCTATATTTTTAATATTTTATTTTAGGTGAATTATATTCTCAAAACTAAGCTTATCCTAATGAATGATAATCTTCCGGAATCAAATTCTAAACTACTACCTTGTTCAATGATTTGATTGCATTGACAATTATACCCTTTGGTGACCTCGAATTTTAGGCACTTATGCATCACATATTTTTATTTGAGATCCTGATACAATGCGATACGAATAAAACTATAAAATATAATATAATACAATACAATTTTAGTATAAATATAAAACTGGTAAATACTAAATAGTGTAACAAAAAAAATAAATATACTTCCCATTTGTATCTTTAAAAATTTTAAATGTCACTTACAACCTAGGAAGTATTAATTTCTTTTTTCCATAGTAGATCACAGAAAGAGGAATTGAAAAAGTTATACGCAAAAAATGTAATAAAGAAAAAAGAGAAATGAATAAGAAACAAATACTAATATACATGGAACATAGGTAGGGCCTAGGGGATTCAGCTTGGTTTGTGTAAGGAAAAAGCTAAAAGAGGGGAAAAGGGGGGGGGGGGGGGGAGCGATGGAACGTGTCTATGAAAAATCAATTATCAAATTACCTATTTATATAAAATAAATATTAAAAAAATTAAATAATACATATATTTGTAAACAAATATATAGTAATTAGTTTTATGATTACTTTTTAATGAGCACATAGCATTTTTTATGGAACTCTGCGTCTATATATGTGCAATAGATGTAATATTTTTTCGTGATATGATAATTTTAATTTGTTTTCGAGGTTCTATCTGCTTTTGAGCACTTGTTATAGAGCTGGTAACATATACTCTATTTACGAATATTCAATTTGGATCAATCCATTTGAATAGAGTTGTCTACTCGATTCGTTATGAATAGGGTAGGGTGTAATATAAATTTGTCTGCGAATAGGATAGGATACGGACAGGTATATCCTCTCCTATCCTACCCGCACCCCTAATGTATTATATAATATATATAAAAAAATTATTTATGTAATTAAAAAAGTAAGTGTTAAATTCACAATCTTTCTCTTATAAAATTTTGAAATAACTACTAAACTAGTTGATAATTATATTATTTGTAATTTTATGTTAGATTTTTTTAAGATTTTATTGTTTTTAATTTTAATTTAAAATTTATTTTTTATTTTTTATTTTATTAATAGGATAAAGTATACTTTTTGTCCCTGAAGTTTGCTAAAAATTTCAAAAATATCCTTAAGTTTTGATTTGTTTCAATTTTGTCTCTCAAGTTTTCGATTTGCATCAATTTTACCCTTATTACTAATTTTTTAATAATTAATATTTTTCTTTCCAAATATACCCCTCCCTTATACCTACCATCATCATCATCATCACAACCCTCTGTCTCTCTTACTTTCTCTCTTTTCATCTTCACCTTCCTCTCCACCACCATCATCATCACAACCCGTCTCTCTTACTTTCTCTCTTTTCATCTTCACCTTCCTCTCCACCACCATCATCATCACAACCCTCTGTCTCTCTTTCTTTTTCTCTTTCTCCGACTCTCCATCTCCATCACCACCATCTCCGTTGAGCCCCAATCTTTGATGACCACCACCCTTTTTCTTCTTCTTCGCGCAAACTCAAACACAACGAAGCCATCGCTCTTCATCCTTCTCTGTTAGCAAACAGAGAATGAGATGTGGGATAGGTTCTATGGAACCGGTTTTTGGAGGAGCTCTTCTCGCAGGATCCCTCTAGCAATGCTCTTACCACTTTTCACTCTCAATATGTTCATTGAAATTTCAAAAAGCATGCATTTTTGTCCAACAATGAAGTTTAAAAAAAAACATACTTTTTGATGATGCAGGTGTTTAAAGATGTGGTCTTTTCTCTCATCCTCCTCTTCTTATTTTCTCTCTTTTTTAATTTTTAATTTTTTTTTTGGGAGAGGGGAGGAGGTTGGAGTATGATCATGATCATGATGATAATTTTATTTGTTTTGGATGTTAGCATTTTGAGAAATGAGAAGAATTGTGTTGAAATGGATCATGTTTGGTTCTTTGTCATTTATTTTTTGTGTTATTAATTTTTCAATGAGGTATGGTACGAGTAATATTGAAAGAAAGAAACTTTGTTGTTGGGGTCAGGTTGGTGTGGCAGCAAAAGGATTTTGCTTTGCTTTGTGTGAAATCTGGAAACAAAAAAAAAGGAAGAAACTTTGTTGCTGGGTTCAGAGTTTCAAGTTAGTGTGGCAGTAAAAGAATTTTATTTTGCTTTGTGTGAAATCTGGAAACAAAAAAAGGTATTAACCCAACTAGTACTAATAATTAATGAGGCTGGGTTTGCTAACAGAGAAGGAAGAAGAGCGATAGCTTTGTTGTTGTTGGGTTTGTGCGAAAAAGAAGAAAAAGGATGGTGGTCATTGAAGATTGGGACTCAACGGAAATGGTGGTGATGGATATGGAGAGTCGGAGAAAGAGAGAAAGAAAGAGAGACAGAGGGTTGTGATGATGATGGTGGTGGAGAAGAAGATGAAAAGAGAGAAAGTAAGAGAGACAGAGGGTTGTGATGATGATGATGATGATGATGATGATGATGATGATGATAGGTATAAGGAAGGGGTATATTTGGAAAGAAAAATATTAATTATCAAAAAATTAGTAATAAGGGTAAAATTGATGCAAATCGAAAACTTGAGGGACAAAATTGAAACAAATCAAAACTTAGGGATATTTTTGAAACTTTTAGCAAACTTTAGGGACAAAAAGTATACTTTACCCTTATTAATATGTATGAAATTTAGAATGGTTGAATTTTATATTTGTTTAAAATTTTTTTATTTTTTTGTAGATAGAGTTGGGTAGGATAGGATTTAGAACTTTAGGGTGCGGATATTATAGGGTAGAATTTTAAAAAAAATTTTAATCCGGAAATAGGGTTAAAATAGAGTCCAAACCCTATTTTACCTTACTCATTGTCAGCCCTAACTTGTAACTATTAAAAATTTAAAATGAAAAGTAAAAAAATAAGTGCAGTATTAAGTATTAACTATATTAATTTGAATTTTTTTTTTTACCAAAAATAGAAGACTCGAACCTGCAACCTCTTAATTGAGTATGGGGAGACTATGCCATTTGAGTTATTACTCATTGGCATATTAATTTGAACTTTGCCTTTTTCTTTTTAGAATAATTTTATCTGCTTACATACATAATTGTGCTACTATTACCAAGAATGTTTCTTTCTTTTCAGGTCTATATATTTTTGCTTTGGAATATAGTTATTGAGAAATCGAATAAAGTTGGTATCGACACACCTACTATTTTAAATTACTCTTGCATTATGTTGGTACTTTTTTTACATTGTCATCTACTCATTCTGCCATGTTAGTCATTAATTATACTCAAGTAACTCAACTAAAATACTAATTAAAAACCTTGAATTGGGTTGGGTGACCTTGAATGAGTTCTGAAACTTCCCAGTATCAAACTTATTAAAAATTAGACACCCTAGGCCCCCACTCCAACAAAAAAAAAAAAAAAGAAATGGTCAAATGTTAATGTGAACACCAATATGCTAAGCAGGAGACCTACTATTACTACCCAATAAAGCCGGTGTTAACTTTTGGGTCAAACAGAAAAGTCCAATAGGCTTACTGCTTAGGTTAAGCAACTTGACATGCCAATAAATGAAAGACCTTTCTTTTCCAATACCAAGTGGAATGGCTTTGCTGGTACACCAAACCCGTCGCTCAAAGTAGTAATATTTTCCTACTGGCTGGAGAAGAATTGATTTGCCACTTTTGGCCATTGCTTTCTGTTTGATTTGACCTGTTTCATTAAAAATAAAGAAAATTTCTAATAATCTAACCACATAATTAAGGAGGATAATAGTATTCAGATCGGCCTTTTAACAAACATAACTGTCTTCTTAAAACTAAGAATTATTTATTATAAATACTAAAAAAGACCCTATTTTTTTCCGTGTCTCCTAAAATTTCAAACATGTTAAAATAATCTAACGATTTTATGTTACTTTCATATGAAAACATATTCATGTGAGTATTACCTTAAAAATTGTCTTCTATTGAGTTTTCTTCCAAAGGTACCCTTGTATATTTAGAGAGTATTTTAGAATAAAAATTAGCACAAGAACCTTTTCTTTTCTTTCAAAGTGTCCAATTGTCCATTGTGAAAATTTATGGGATGTAAAATGCACGAGCCAAATTTCATAGGGTTAATAATTGCATCTTCCACTTACAAAAATGAGAAAAAGGGGGATATGAACAAACAACACTCCAGCTTTGGCGTTGGGGCATAGAATTTCATAGTTCCATATTATGACTCAGACCACAAAACCATGGATCACATGACATTCATAGGTTAAATTCTGATTAGATTCCTTACAACAAGTATTCATATCATGACATCATAAAGATTTTTGTTACTCCATTAGCAGAAAGACACACAAACACATAAATTAAAAGCATATGATTCATTTCTTTCCACGAAGCTTTGCACCAAGAGCTCTCTCCAGTTTCCCTATGATTTGTTGATTTGGAATGGCTTTGCCAGATTCATATTCCTGTATAATCTGTGGCTTCTCATTGATCATCTGACAGAGAAAGCAAAAGTGATCAGCATCTTAGCTAACCAAAGATAATACCTACTTTTGGAGACAATTGAGTTTTAAATGCGAGCAGAAGTTGAGAAAATTATTGGAAAACTCTCGGCGTTAAGCGAAGTTTGGATATATTTTATTCCCACTGTGTACGAAACTACGAATATTACTGTCTTTTAAGATCATAATGTGCGAATGGGAAATTACTACCTCTATTTCAAAGTTGATAAGTCCAAATAAAAAAGGCACACACACAGAGAGAGAGAGAGAGAGAGAGAGAGAGAGAGAGAGAGAGAGAGAGAACACACACACACACACACACACAGAGAGAGAGAGAGAGAGAGAGAGAGAGAGAGAGAGAGAGAGAGAGAGAGAGAGACCTGAGCCAGCTGAGCCTGAGTAAGTTTTTTGTCCAGTCGGGCCTGCATGATGGCTTTCTTTAGTTCTGATGGTACACGGTCGTCTGAGTACAGTCAGAAATACCATGAGAAGAAATCCACTTTCAATTTCTAATAAAAATGGTACTAACTACAAAGAAATTTTGCTGAAAAATGCTCAGAATCAGAAGCTGAGGACATGGAACAATGAAACAAGTTGAATCTCTACAAATCATACAGCACCTGTGGTACCTGAGATGCTCTTAAAGTTTCTTCAACTAGAGTGGTATGGATGTAATTAAAATTTATAAACAAGAACTACCAACATTAAGAAACCATAAGTTTTACACAAAGCTCTGCCCAATATAATGTGTGAACGACATCACAATGTTCATTTTGATAGTATGTTAAATATAATTTCATTCGCATCAATCAATTATAGTAGCAAGAAAAAGTACATTACAGGGAAGGGAGAAGCTGGAGGATATATTACTATGAAATCAACATCTATTTTGCCAATTTATAATGCCTATTCTTGCAATTTATTTTATATACCATTGTAGTTGTTGCAACATAATTTTTTAAACTGAAATCAATTTCAGAAAGTAACCAATTAAATCGCATCATACATGTTCTCCACTTGGCAGTGACTGTGGAAGTTGTGCTAATTTTTCAGGAATATCTTGAAAGTTGAAACAGGAACAATGCAATGAATATCATTGCATATATAGGCCTAAATGATAGGGCACCTGGGCAGATTTAGACTCAAACATTAAATAAAATAGTTGCAAAAGCAAAATTTGTCCATTAGCCTCAAAGGGGTTTGAATTCATTTCAAGTTTATTATACCAAAAAGACCAAGAACATATGTTCGGTTAATCTCAAAAGACCAACATTATATGATCGAAATTGTTAACGCTAAGATTGAAATGCTACAAAAGAAAGACAATTTCAGGAGCATCATCTTCTAACACTGAATGCTCTTTCATTAACAATGATATATAAGTCACCGCATTCCTTGCCATTTTTGCTCTCACTAGCATAGTTTTTGATGGTGGATGGCAGCTCATGGCGGTGAGCCAAAAATCCGCCATAAAATTATAGCGGATGGCATTGTGGAAAATGGCGGAAATAGCGGATTACCTAAAATACACACACACACACACACACACACACACACACACATATATATATACAAAAAAACATGCAGAAAATTGCAAATATAATAAACTAAAATCTATCTATATAAGCAACTTTCTACATCAAGTTCATATCATAACTCAAAAGTCATAAGGAAGCCATAAAACAGAAGACATAAAACATAAAAACTATAAACCATCTATAAAGAAGGGCTTGTCTAGAAGTGGACATAATGAACTGAATGGAAAAAAAAAATTGGAAGAAGAAAGGTTTAACACTGATTATTGATAACGTCTATAAAGAAGGGGCAGCAGGGAAGAGAGAGAAGAAAAAAAATAGGACCAGAGAGGGAACCGTGGTTAGCAGTAGCAGCAAGGAGTGGCTGTGATGATGAGCAGGGATGATCGGAGCCGCGCGACGAGTGGTGGCGATGGGTGGCGCAGAGAGCAGCGTCGCAGAGAACAGAAACGGAGAGAAGTTTTTGTGAAGATGAGGCAGAGAAGGGAGTTTTTGAATAAGAGGCTGATTATTAGGGTTAGTGGGATCACTTGGGTTTCCTAATTTACCCGAAACACCCTCAGATTTTTTTGAAAAATCCGAAAAACCCCGCAATTTCCGCCATTTACATTGCGTTCCGCCATGGCGCCACCGCAATTGCGGCCACCATTTCGCTCGCCGTGAAAACCACGTGGCGGCAACTACTATATGGCGGCAAGGTCAAAACCCGCCACGCCATAACCGCAATTTCAAAACACTGCTCACTAGTGGTCTGTTATTCAAAGTATTGTGCGAGAGGCTGAGCAATTAAGTCATGTGCAAGTCAAAAAAGAAAAAAGGAGAGGTAACACAGTAACAATAGACATCCACTTAGGTATCTGATATAGTAGTGGAAAAATAGAAGTACTTAAAACACGAGCCAAACAATATATGAAAATTGAAAAATAAGCCAAATTAAAATGCTAAGGCAAAACATATTTTATAGTAACATGCAAATGCATATTAGTTTCAAAACCATGTAGACTCCATCAAATGATTAAAACTAGTCAAATGGGAAAGTGATGTGATTAGCTAATATAAACAAAGCCAAGCACTTTCTCTCTCTACAAGAATACAAGCACCCTTGATACAAATGCCAAATGCAGAGAAACAATAAATCCATCAAGTTGCTACTTCTTAAAGCTGATCAGGATTTCTATTACAATGTAGGTGAAGCAGAAGCATAGAATAGACAAATAACATGTACTTACGGTGAAGATTCTCGGTTTCTTCATCAAGCTTCCTGGTGTTCAAAGAAGTGCTACTAGAGGCAGCTCTATTTGTTCCAGCATTTGCTGTGGAGAACACGAAATAACAAGTTAAATTGAATGTCATTATCAAGTATCAACACAAGATGTTTCTATATTTTTAAAACATATGCAGACCAATTATCAGTTGAGGGAGCTATGCATTAATACTCTCATGATTTGATCAATTCCTAATCAAACAACAAGCATAGCGCAGATAGACCATGACACTTGAATTCAGATTAGAGGAATGAAATTAGTCTTTTTTTTCTTCTTCCTTCAAACAACAGTAACAATATAGATTCACAAACAAGTTTTCATTCTAGAACAGATTTACTTCCTTTTTTTTTCCTTGGCCAATATGCAACCAAATAAACAAGTACCTACCAACATCAGAAAAGAAAAACATCAATGAAAAAAGAAAAAAGCACTTTTAGTCATCCCAAATGATCCATTCCACAAATCATCAACAAAAACCCTAATCCCCTATGCGCTAAATAAGTCATCACAGAAAACAAATACACAAAAGATAAAGCAGACCATCGATTTTATTCCAAAATTTCAAATATTTCCTCATCATGATTCTAACCTAAACCCATTAAAACCAAAAAAGCATATCACGACCTAGAAGTGAAAGCATCACAAAAACATAAACCTTTTTTTTTAAAAAAAAATCAAACAAAAACCCGCAAAACAAATATACATTTCTTGACGGTTTCAATCTCAGCTCCGGCGCGGCGAGCAGCATTGACAGCTTTCTCATCCTTCTTGGCCGCAGCGTTTGGTGCCTTCTTCCTTATCACCACTGGCTCCCAATCCTGCGATATGGGCCCCACACCCGACATTATCTTCTCCTGATGATACTTCTTCTTCTTCTCTCTCTCTCTCTGATGAAACTTGAAAGGGTTTGTGAAAGTGTATCCGTATGCGTGAGCGTGAGAGACCCTTCTTTTCCGGCTCAGAAAAAGGACACATTTTTCATTCTTGGGCCGGTCCAACCAATTTGGGCCCGGGTTGAATTTTGTTTGTGAAATGACCAAAAGGTCCTTCTTTTAGCTTAAACCCCATAAAATACCTGCTTGGTTTTTTTCTGGAACCCTTAATTTTTGAATGTAAGATTATTAGATGAAGGAAAGTCAGTTCCCTTAAAGTGGTTCAAGGTGAAAACTTTTTGTTCATGTTCGCAACCAAAATTCAATTTTTATTTATTTTTTAGTGTGTGTATGTTAATTGATGTGGTTTTGGGGTTTTTGAAGTTAGGAGAGGTGAAATAGAAAGTGGGTGTGGAGAATATGTCTAAGTCTTGCAAAGGGTTGGCCACGGAGCTGGTCAAGTGCCTCAGTGAATCTGATTGTGTTAAGGTTCTTTTGGATGATTTGTTTTTTTGCTGTAATTCAAAAATTCTATATATTTATTCACCATTTATGCAATGTTTGATTATAAATGTGTGTGTTTGTGTTGGAGAATAGGTTGAGAAGAGACCTTATAGGGAGTGTGTTGGAGAGAAGACTCCATCAATACCAAGTGAATGTGTGGGATTGAGGGAAACCTATTTCAATTGCAAGAGAGGCCAGGTACTTGTTATTCTTGGTTTCTTGTTTGTGTCTTTTGAATTGATCTTGGTTCATTTTTATGTGATTTTCAAATGCATATACAATATAATTTTTTGTTTTGGTATTTTGTCATATTCTTTGTTTTGTGCTTGAATTGAATGAAGGTTCAGTATTTCATTATATGTGTAGTTGTTTTTGTTGCTAACTTAACACTAACATCAACTTATCATCTTATTGGAGTTCAACCGAATTATTTGGTTGCTTATTTTCAAACTATTGTATCTCAAAAGGAATGTACCAAGATTTTGATAACCGATATACGGTTAAAAAGCATGGTGGGTAAGGGGAATTTAGTCTTGATGATTAATGAGAATGCATGCTACAATCCAACAAACAAGGGAGGGTGTGGTTAATCCATTTTGCTTCAACTTTCAAAACCAGTAGTGGAAAAGACGGCACTGTTTTTTGAACTAGATTAGTCAGATTTCTAACAATAGGATCGATCGCAATACCAGTGAAAGATGAAAAAAAGTACATGAGGACAGTTTTGGCAATTGTCATTTATGTTGCCAAGTAAATTCGTTGAAATGCTCTAAAATACCAGTTGTCTTTATTCATTATTATGTAATCTAAATTAAGAAAATATTGATCACTTGCAACCAATGTTGAAATGTTTTGATAATTAAGTGTATATATACTTAGTCTATATGATGTGGCATCCCTTCAGCCTTAAACTGCAATCTTTCTAGAAACTAATTAGTTAAGATCTTCATGGTATCTACTTGTATGTGTTGGTTGGCAATAAGTCACTAACAGCATATTTAGGTTTGTATTTGAATTCTGGTGCACTTTTCTATATTTGCATTTGCAAGAGTTGTGTTGTATGTACATTTCTCACATAGGCCAAGATGACTCACGCCATTCCATCATTGTTGGACCCAAATTAACTGGCTTCACACGACGTACAATGGTAGAAGGGAGTATGAATTGGTTCCATTTACGAAAAAGAGCGCGTTCAAGAATCGTTCTCTTTTTGTATATGATATGTAAAATAGTAAAATGTACATAGTTGGTGAAGAAAATGATGAGTATCATTATCCATTATTTGTTAATATTTGCATGCTTGAGGGTGATATTAAAATTAAACATCTAACTTCATTTTCATTGTTATCAGGTTGATATGAGAGCTCGGATTCGTGGAAACAAGGGCTATTAAGAGCTTTTGCTGATCTTAGCTTAGAATGAGAATATCTATATGTTCCAATTGCTCCCATATTCTGATGAAAATGAAAATTGTGTCCAATTAACAATGCTGCTTTCAGTTTCTTTTTGCTCAAAGATGAAATCAATATAATTAATGTTGA
This sequence comes from Arachis hypogaea, assembly GCF_003086295.3. Lineage (NCBI taxonomy): Eukaryota > Viridiplantae > Streptophyta > Magnoliopsida > Fabales > Fabaceae > Arachis > Arachis hypogaea. Next base: position 30,028,850 of record NC_092053.1, on the reverse strand, counting down.
TGGTGAATCACAGAAATGGGAAGAAGACTATTTGATTGTTTGATTAGTTGGCATTGCAAGCTCAAAACATTTTGCTTTGCTAGAAAAAGAACATTAATACAAACCCCATGTTGTTGCATGAAGGATTTGTGTAAGTCCCGTGTTTGTTCATGGATTCTTGAAATGAACACTATCTCCATGTGTTGGCTATTATGGTTGGAGAGCACTGAAGCTTTAAACGCTGTTATTCTTTGATTGATTCCAATAAAATTTGAAGTTTGAAAAGAGAAATGTTTCTACTTGTTTTTCTCAAGACAATGAGACAAGATACAAATAGATCATTTTATGTGAAAATTTCACTTGATCTTGTTATGTATTGATTTTCACTTATTCATAGGACTATTTTTTTAATGGATGGGGAAAGTCAAGACATGACTAAATCATGTAAACTTTTACATGAAGATTCGATTTTGGACTAATATATACTTGATAAGATAAAATAAAAATAAAAATAAATTAATAAAACACATACTAGTGAATATTCAAATTCCTAATAACAGAAGACTAGTGAACAAAATTATCTAAATTTGGCTTATGAATGAATCATCTAAAATATAAACATTTCATTCTATATAGATGCATGCTATAATAACTACCATTATGGTGGTTAGCTGTACAACTTTGAGAATATTTAAAATGTTTTATTAAAATTAGGATGCTATTTTTTTCACTTGATTAAAGAAAAATTAAAAAATTATTACTTTAATTTTAACAACATTTTTTAAATATTACCAATATTACCAAAATTACATAACTATCATAACCATCGTAAGGTAACCATCATCACCTTCTATATATTCTTCATGAACAACTAATACATAACTTCGGATGATAATAGTTGTTGGCCATTTTTATTTGGAGCTTATGCAAACCTAAAACTTAATTTGGTAAATCTTTTCGAAAAGTTGTACTTTTCAAAAGTACAAACACTTCGTTTTGTATTTGATAAATTAAAAAATTTATGTGCTTATACTTATAGCTTTTAAAAACGCCTAAAAGAGAACTTTCTAAAATTGATTTGCGCTTATCAAAATTAAAAAATCTAATATAACCTTACACATTATTAATATCCAAATTTAATTGTTACATTAATATCTACTGTAATATTTTTAAATTTTAAAAATTATTTTATCAAACACACTTGTGTTGTTTGTGCTTATTCAAAACCATTTTTAATTTAGTTTGCCAAAAATAGATACTATAATTTTTAAAAAACTACCTTTTAAAAATTAATTTTTATAAGTTACTTTTAAAAAAAAAATTATCAAAGTAAGTCTAAGACTGATGTTTGAGCTTTGCCTATTTTTGAAGGCATTCCTCTTGGCCATTTTTCTTGGATACATCACTTTAAACTGCCATATATGAAGTTGAAAACTTTGGAAGCAACACAACACATAAATGTGATAATAAGAACTGCTTCAAAGTTAGGCACTATCCCAAGAGATCAAACTCCACAATAGAAGGATTTACAAAATTAAGGGTCACGAGATAGAAGTATATAAACAACATCTTTCAGGTCAGAATCATCAGCCTCTCTACTAGTGTTAGGGATAAAAGATTAAGGGCCTTCATCTAAAGTCTAAACTATATCATAACTGCTATTCGCTTTTCGGCACTTCACTGAACATGAACCAAATCGTCAACACGTTCATCAACATTACCATTACCAGTTTCACCCTGTGAAAACAACATAGTCAACAACTCAGCATATATTTTAAGTAACCATAATCTTAAACCAAATTAACATAGGATATACAAGTATCTAGCATATGGACACCTACATTTGAATCATCCATGCCATCCCCTGCAGACTTTTTCGATTCAACCTGATAAAAGAATAACTCAGTTAATTAGCATCAAGGTTATTAAATTCTCAAGTTAACCCGTAGACTACAAATCAAGTTTTACGATTTTATGAGTTTGAGCTTTGCAATTCAAATTTAGATAAAATCTCCAGCTTGATTCTCTCGGTTAGCATCAAGACAGGTATATGTATCAGAAAAACATAAAGACATGTGATGTATGCATCAATCAAGATTACTCACCAAAATCTTCCTGGAATTTACAGGCAACTGATCAATGTCCCAACCAATGACTTTACAGACAACATGAGCATAAGCCCTGTGAGCTCGCATCCTTTTTGTCCTTAATACAGTAGTTGAATGTTGAAGTAGTTGATTGCAATCCTTAAACCTCTTCCATACTTTCTTCCATACAGCCCCACAAACCAAACAATAAAAGTGCCCTTCTTTGTGGTTGTTCTCGTAATATCTTCTTAATTCACCATCTTCTTTAAACACTTTTTCAAAAAACTTGTACTCCGCAGACTCATCACCCTCGTCGTCATTGTCATCACCATCTATCGACTCATCCTCATCTTCATCTTCATCCTCATCATCGATGATGTCATCTTCATCAGAGTCCGAACTAGTATTGCCAACTAAAAATGCTTTGCAAGCTTTCACTGCCTTGAGCTGCAAATCCAGTGCTGCTATGGTTGATTTTTCTTCTGCTGAAAGCAAATGAGTCTGAGAAGATGATTTGGTGTTGAATGAACGCCATCCTGAGTCTTCTGAGGGGATTTTGCAAACCCATCCAGCACCAGAAACCGGAGATTCATGAGAAATCTGCATTTAAGTTTCATTAATAAAACAGGATGCAAACATGCATGGGAATTGTTAACATATAAAATTAGTAAAAATTGAAGAAAGTACAAAGCCTAGCCACAAAAGGAGTACCAATTCCCTCTTTCAAAATTTTAATCTGCATTTTAGTTTGTATTTTGATCAATTAACTAAGGTGGTTATTATTGCTGCGATTCTAGCAAAAACATAGCATATGGTCATAACTACCATGTCATTTATGTGATCTCTTCAAAGAAGAGTATCAATCCACAGCATCGTCAATGTATAACTTGAGGAAAGTAGAAACGATTTTACAGAAGATCAATCAAAAGGAGACATGCACTTAATTATCTATCTACTAGCCTATAAATAGATTTGAGAATTAAAAAAGGAAAACATCTTATGTTTACATAAAAATTAACCTGCGACACAAAAACAGCTTAAAACACATTAATCCTCATACATCATAATAAATAACAATGACAGCACAGCCAAAAAGACAAAAACACACACATTGAAAAATGAAACTTTAGGTCAACCTTTCTATTCAGCATTTATATAATTTGAAAATAGAGCAACCATAGAACAGAGCCAACATTAAAATGGCAAAACATTATTTTGGACCCAATTTACATTATTAGGTTTAGCTTCTGATTTGTGATTTTCTTTTTGTCTAAACGGATACACAAAAAAAAAAAAAAGATTAACCTCAGTAGCAGGAGACTCATGCTCATCAGATTGAAGTGGAGTAGCGGCTTTTGCAGCAGCATCATTGTCCTTAAAATGATCAAAAAACACAGCAAACCAAATTCATTTACACAAACGAAACAAAGAACTTGAGGAAATGAAAAATCTGGTTTTGAAATTAGAAAAGGAAAAAGGAAGAGAGCTTTTACCTGCGGCTTAATTTGGTTCATGTTGATCCCCAGAAATTGCAAAAAGAGTAGTAAAAGCAGTGTTGGGTCTCTAAATTGTGTGAAGTGTGAACTAAGTAGAAGTAATGGTAAGAACGAAAGTTGAAAATACGAATTTTAGGGCAGAAAGAATTCAAAAACACTTTGGGCTTTTTTGTTTTCCATCGGGTTATATACATTTTTTACAGGGTCACAAGAAGAAGCCCAATAATAAATTGCATTTTAATAATATTCTCTTTAAAAAGTCAAGTTAAGTTGATTTAGTAATTAGTTCATCGGTTCAACTAGGTATCCTTTAAATATGGTACAATTTTCAGCCTTTTCTTACCGTAATTCAAACAAAATAAAACTAACACATCTAACAATTGTAAATAGATTTAGTGTCTTTAAGAATAAAATTCATATTTAAAATTCAAATTAAATCAAACTAACATTTAAAATTTAAATATTAAATTTCTATTTTAAATTTAATATATTTAATATAATAATATTTTATAATTTAAACACACATCTAAAATTCAAATTACTCAAAATTTAAAATTTAACTTTTAAAATTCTAAAGGTTTTTTACTTTTTAGAATGGATTAACTCTGACGGGTGCAAAAAAATTATGATTAAGTTCTATTTAGTAGTGTGTTAATGATCGAAAGATGTTATTTTTGTTGCATGAGCTTGTTACACTGAAATTAAAAGAAATACATCTATTTGTTGGAATGAGAATAAAGATAAGAACTTGTATAAGTAATTAGCGTGGATGATTACGATTCAGGACGTGTACTTAATTAGTTTGAGTAAAGAAGCAAAAAGTAATCTAGAGTTTATAAGAAAAGATGTAGCTGGTATAGTCATAAAAAATTGTGTTTTTATTTTTCAATTATAACACATCTAATAGTATGATATTATATACAAAATATTCTTAAAACACATCTAAAATGATAAAAATCTAGTTTTTAGATATAAACGTTTTCAAAATCGTTAAATTCTAATTTTTAAATAAAAACGTACATAATACAATTAATCTTTTGATTTTTGATTCGATAAAATGCATCTAATATTTATTATTTAAATTATTAGTTTGGATTTTTTCGTTACTTTTCAATGATAACACATCTAATAGTATGATATTATATACAAAATATTTTAAAACACATCTAAAATCGTAAAAATCTCTCAGATGTGTTATAATCGAAAAATAACAACACAATTTTAAATTAATTGTTGATTATAATAATTTTGAAAACTAATAAATATAAAAAAAATTCAACTAATAATTTAAATAATAAATATTATATTCATTTGATCGAATAAAAAATCAAAAGATTAATTGTATTATTAACGTTTAAATTTAAATATTTAAAGTTAGCCTGATTTTGGATGTGTTTTAAAAATATTTTGAATAAAATATCATACTATCATATGTGTTATAATTGATAAATAACAACAGAATTTTTATGACCATATCAACTACATCTTCTCTCTTAAATTTCAGATTTTTTTTTGCTTCTTTGCTCAAATTACTTACATAGAAAGTACTTTATTTGCAACAATTTTATTAATAAAATTAAATAAGATCAACCTTGTTCCAATTAAATCAGCAGAGTGTTTTTATGTTTAAATTAAAATATAATTAAAAATGTTAAACATGATATTTCTTAACAAATTACATAAACACATGTGTGGAAAATAATGATACATTTCACCAATGCAAAATGAGAGAGTGCTTCAGCTGGAAGGTGGTGATAGTCTTCACCAATGAAGACGAGATGGAGAATTCAGCTGGCAGCATCCTTTTTGGTTTGGGATTCACTAATGCGTGTGAATGTCCCGTAAAATAAGGAATTTAAAAAACTGTTAAGTGAAGTTACGAAAGTAAAGCAAAGTCACCGTAACCACCAATGAAGTGGGTGTGTTTTAAAATTTAAATTTAAATTAAAATCTAATTATAGATATGTATCTACAAAATAGGAACATGTTACACTAAAAAAATAATTAAATATTATTTAAATCTGATTAAAAGCTGATTAATATTGTACAACTAGCATTTTCCTTAGTTCATTAATCTGTTTAAGTAAGTGTGGAAAGATTTAAATCTCATCTTTTATATAAAACAATCTATTAGCTAGTTTTTAGGGGATGTCAAAGCAGGCTAATTATGTTTATGACTAATTATGTATGTTGTTTGAGTTAAGTTTTTTATTTTTGTATGTTTTTTTTCCTTCTTCTTCAATGTGTTTTCTAAGTTTGTGCTATTAATTGTCGTTAATAGTTTGCTGATTTATAATCCTAGACCTACAATTAAATTTTAGTTAGATATATTTTCTGCTGTCATCTTTTATTATGTGGTTCATGAATTACACATTCAATGTTCTTTTTCAAAGTTACAACGCAAAAGGAAGAAGGGTATATAAAGCCTCTAGGTTGACTTAGTCCCTTTTTTATTTGACAGTTTTTTATTGATTTTTTAGTATTTGATTAAATGTATATTCTTCCTTCATTTCCTTAAGACATGGTAAAAAAGTGATTATATGGGTGCATATGCCCACTTTGTTGATGATACTATTTTTTTTATTTAGTCTGAAATAATTAAAGGATATCATTTAGTAACATACTTATTGTTAAACAATTTGATTACGAGATACCTAACATTTAATTTATTATATGACTGATATATGATGATATATAATCCTATTGAGGATGCAAACTAGTGAACAGGGACCGACACTTTAACTGTTAAATTTAAATATATTTACCGTTTTTTTGGTTATATTGTAATAGTTTCTTTAAACATATTTACTTAAGAAAAACTCCTGTATGTATATCCAAAGCAAGCGCTTCTGCCAGAGCCTCCGATCCTCGCTACCTGAAAAGGTTGCTCGTTGGCTTCAATATTTTGTTCAAAGTCTCCTTATAGTATTTTATTTATTTATTTGGTACTATTGTATAAATTATGGAGTTAAGATTTAAATTAGTCTCTGAAATTGTATTCAAGTCTCAAAGTAGTTTTTGAAATTAATAGTTACTCAATTTCTCGAACTTTCACCTCGAGACTCATACTAGTCCCTAATGCGCTTTTTCGATAATTGAAACACTGAAACGACGTCGTTTTGTATTTATAAAAAAAAAACCCAAGTCTCCCCTTCTCCTTCCCCTTCACTTTTCCTTTCCTCTTTCTCTTTGTTGCCATTTCTCACCGGCCTCTCTCTCTATTGCCACTTCTCGCCGGTCTCCGTCACGGTGCAGAACAACAAATGCATAAAGATAGTATATATGTATGTAAATTTTATGCAATAAACTAATAAAACAAAGATTCAAATCAAGCAAAAAAAGGACTTTAAAAATAGAATTAAACACATGTCAGAATCAATGCATCTAAATATTGAGAACAAACTCCATTGCAATAAAAACTTAAAAAAAAAAAGAACTCATACAAGAGAAAAGACAGAGAGGAAAAACTAGATTGGGAAGTGGGGCGAGTGGTGCCGTGACGGAAGTCGGCGAGAAACAGTGGTAGAGGCCTTGAGTTGGGAAAGAAGAAGGAAAAGGGGAAGGGAAAGAGAAAGGGGAACTGGGGAAATGTTGGAAAAGGAAAACGGGACCATGGAATGAAAAGGGAAAGAGGAACTGGGGAAGGAAAAAAGGAGGTAAAAGAAAAAGGGAAAGAGAACTGAGAAAGGGGAACGTGGAAAGGAAAGAGTTGGGGAAGGAAAAGGGAGCATGGAAGGGAAAGAAAAAAGGAAACTCGGGAAGGGGGGGTTAGGGAAGGGGAGGTGGAGGATGTTTTTCTTTTCTTTTTTTTTAATAAATATAAAACGATATTGTTTTTAGTGTTCCGATGAACGGAAAACACCTTAGGGACTAGTATTAGTTCCGGAGTACAAGTTCAAGGATAAAATTGAGTAACTATTAACTTCAAGGACCACTTTAAGACTCGAGTGCAACTTCAGGGATCACTTTGAGACTTAATTCTCCAACATAAAGATGGAGAAAGACAAAAATGGCAAAAATGTGGATGAGACATGGTATAGAAGAATGATTGAGTCTTTGATGTACTTAACCTCATCAAGCCTGGCATTATTTAAAGTATGGGCTTGTGTTCAAGATTTCAGTCACAACCAAAGGAATCACACCTTGTTACAGTAAAAAAAATCATCTGATACAACGTTCATCGGACAACAAACTATGGTTTATGATATCCTAAAACTGATTTTTTTTTAACTCTATTACTTTTAGTGATGTTGATTTTGCAGGTGATATAATGAATAGGAGAAGCACAAGTGGAATTTGCTGCTTCCTAGGCAAATCCCTCAATGCATGGTGTAACAAGAAGCAAGCTATAGTCATCCTTTCAACGGTCTAGGCAGAGTATATAGCAGCGTCCCTTGTTGCTCTCAGGTTTTATGCTTGAAAACTCAACTAATTGATTATAAAATTAAGGCTAAAAATATTTTTCTTATGTACAATAATATGAGTGCCATTAACATTTCTAAAAATTCAGTTTTGTACTCACGTACTAAACATATTGAAGTGAAATATCACTTAATAGGTGAACATATACAAAAGAAAAATATTGATGTTTAGTTTGTTAAATCAGATAATTAATTAGCTGATATTTTCACTAAACCCTTAGTTGAGGATAGGTTTTGAAATTAAGAACTGCTTTGAAAATTTTAAGTGCTTAAGATCTGTTTTAACTAAACAGACGAATTTTTTTTACTTTTTGTCTTTTAGATTGAGATGCGATTTTTTGGGCAGATGATGAACAAATTCATATTTTCAAGCTGGCTATCTTTATATCTTTTTTTAATGATTATGTGATCTCTGCATTTATTTTAAAACTATTTCTTACTGCATTAAAATTGATTTTAATCAAGAGATATTCTCCACATCCAAGTAATTTTAGCATCCAAGCTCATCCAAGCAATTTTAGGTCACGCGCGTTTTTCGTTTTTCTTCTTTCCTCACGCTTCTTCTTCTTCTTCTTCTTCTTCTTCTTCTTCTCATGCTCGTTTATACACGGAGCTTCTTCTTTTTCGCCTTCTTCCTCGCGTTCCTCCTCCTCCTCATTCTTCTCCTTCTTTTTTGCGTTCCTTCTTCTTCACGTATTTTCTCCTTATCGTTATTCTTTTGTTATTATTGCTACTGTATTTTTTTTTCTTTTCCTCCTTCTCTCCCTGGTGAAGAAGCAGTAGAAGGTGAAGAGGAAGAGTTTTAAATTGTGCAGAATAGAAATGAACCGAACATGTTATTGTGGTAAAACAATTTATAGTACTGAGTGAACGAAACACAATCCATTATATAAAATCAAATTCAAATAGCTTTCTGCATAATGAACTAAACACGTATTCATGGTGAAACAATTGTATAGTACTGAGTGAACGAAACATAATCTATTATATAAAATCAAATTTGAACAGCTTTCTACATAATGAACCGAACACATACTCAAGGTGAAACAATTGTATAGTACTGAGTGAACGAAATGTAATACCCTATCACACAAAGTCTTATGCTTAAGTCATAAAACAAAGGTGGCGAGGCATTACGACCTCTAAAAGTAAAATTTAGTAAATATAGTAGTGTGAAAAATGTTTATAACTAGGAGCCTTTGAAGAAAAAGGGGTAAAACAAAATTGTTAAATTGAAAAAGCGCAACACTCCGATCGATAACGTAATGAGACAGATAAAGGATAAGCTAACGCGAGTATATATACAAGAAAGTGCCAAAAATATGAATATCAAAACTCAAGACTCGGTTTGCAAAGAAAATCGGTCCGAGCATAGAAGTATACATACATATATAAAGCAAGGGACCCAAAAGAAATCCAAAAGACAAGTTACAGAACCTGTTCTCCAAAATAACCTCTAAGAGGAGTTAATATATATACACATAATGGAGATAATAAGTATCTAAGTAAGTACATAAAACCAAAATAAAGTCCCGAGAGCTAAGGATCTTCGCTAAAACAGAAGTCTCCAGCATGCCTTAGCGAGGAGCCTCACGTCCTACATCTGAAAACTACAAAATCCGCATGGGTGAGAACCGGAGGTTCTCAACATGGTAACAGTGCCCAAATATCTAACATATAATGTCCTGGGAAAGCCGAAGGCACTCCTAGAACTCCGAAATTCATAATTAAAGCGTATACGCACAACTAAACCATGAGAAACAAAAATAGGCAACTAACTAAGGATCTTCAGTCTAATTAAAACTCCCCTTTCCAAATTCTTCAAACCTCCCAACCGCCATCAGTAATTTGATATCGCAAACACAATTATATCAAGCAAGGAAATGCACAAATAGGAAGCAGATACGACAGTTAGACAATTAGCGAGTAAATATGCAGTCAATTAGGCATTCCAAACAAATCACATATAATGCGTATGATGTATGTCTGTCCTAGTGGCTGATGAGTCTCATCTATCGGTTATAAAGCCAAACCCGACAAGTCCTGGTAGCTAACCATTGGACTGTCCCTTTGTCGTGCACCCCCAACTCGAGTTATTCTCAATCATAATTATCAATACTTATACACAACACCCACACTGGTGTTTATCCACGGGGGCGAGCTCATCCGGAACTTTCACAGTGTCCAGCCATACTTACGACATAGGGTCAGCAGAGTATCGAGTCTCCACCTGGAGCACGTGGTGGCTAGCCACTGCTTTCACCCCGGGAAACTCATATCTCAGATAGTGGAAGTGCAACATTCACATTTCATTCAATAAGCATATATGCAATCATACTCGGCCATAATTCAATAATAACTCAACCATTCGGCTCATAATACAATCCATAACCAGCCATAATTTATTAACAATTACAACACTTCGGCTCATGGCATATACAGCACTTCCACCATCATCCTCCACATCTCATACAATTATCTTTTATCATAACTCATCATTAATTCTCCCATCACTAGGCATACTATAAGTATTTAGGACTTAAAGGGTGAGAATGGAGGCTTAGAAGTCTGAAATTCGGCTTTAAAAACTCAAAAATCAGTTTTTTGGTGAAAACAGGGTCACGCGTGCGCGTCGCTCATGCGCACGCGTGGAAAGCAGAAGAAGTAAAGTGACGCGTGAGCTCGCCCATGAGCACCCATGGGAAGTAGAGAGGTAGAGTGACTCGTGCGCATCAGTCACGCGTACGCGTGGGTGCATTTTGTGCTCCTCGCACAAAACCGGTACGGTACTATCACAACTCTCTGAATTTTCTACTACGCACATGCATCAATACAGCGACGCGTACGCGTCGGCCAGGCGCATGCGTGGGGAAGTAAAATTGTGAGTGACGCGTGCGCGTCGGACACGCGTGCGCGTCGGCCACGCGTGCGCGTGGGAGTACGATTTACCAAAATTCTTACTAAGTTTAAAAAGCTGCAGAATTACATTTTCAAACCCCAAATTTCCGATAGGCATAACTTTTTTGTTTCAAATCATTTTTCATCCGTTCTTAAAACGGCATAAACATCTCGGATCCAAATTTATTTTTAAATAAGTTTGACATAAATTGGAAATCTGGAAACCAAGTTATACTCCATCAAAGTAGACCAAAAACCACAATTTCATACAAACCCACAAAATTTTATTTTCAAAACAACCCAATTTCAACCCCTTTCAAAACCAACGAGAACTTACCAAAAATCAACCTCAAGCCTCCTCAACTCATATGTTAACATTTTTATTAAATTCACAATCCACCAATCCACCATTTTAACCAATCTCAATCAAATAATTCAATTTCAAACAAAATATCAATATCATCCTCACCATCAATATGGTTTCACCCATAATTCAATCTCAACCAATCATTAAGCATATATCAAAACATGTATATCTCTCATACATCATATCATCAAAACATAAAAAATCCACTAATCACATACATAACAACACAATTCATCTCAACCAATCAACAACATCAATAGTTCAAATCCTATCTTAGGGTCTCTAGCCTAAGTTTTCACACCGCATTACATTTTAGATATAGGAAATCGAAACCATACCTTGGCCGATTCTCCGCTCAACCCGGAACACCTCCAAATTACTTTTTCACAAGCTCTCAAGGCTTCAACATCTCTAAGAACAGATTTTTAGCACACAAAAGTCCTTTTCCAAGCTTTCCAAGACTTCAATCAAGCCCCAACATACATATATACACTACCTAAACCATAATACCACATTCAAACATACCCACTCAATACCCAAACATCATAAACCAATAAATTCTACTAGGGTTGAGAATCTTACCACACCCAAAGATCAAGGAGACATGATTAAGCCTCTCTTTCAAGCTAGTTAGATCCTATAACATCAAAAGCTCACTAATCTCAACATTTTTCACCCAAAATTTCGAATTCAAGGGGTGGAAAAACAGAGATGAAATCGTGGCTTACCTCTAAAACAAAGTTATGGGCTTTGTAGAGCTTGACACGGTGAACGCGTGGCCATAAACGGTGAGGCGATCGAAGCACCGGATCAAAAGTTATGTCACTTTGAATCACAAGTGAGGGTTTGTGATTTTTGGAAGAAAGTTCTGCCTCCTTGGCTGCCCAGCAGCGTGTTTGAGGTTTAAGAGAGGAGAGAGAAAGAGTGCTGTTTAAGGGTTTTAGGCTCAGCTTGGTTGGGACTACGGGTCCAGTTTGGACTCGGTTCGACCGGTTCGGTCCATTTGGCCCAATCTTGGGCCAAATTCTTTAAAATTAGTATCGAAGTTCTCGTTTTAATTTTCTCTACCATATTAAACCATAAAAATATCATTTCCAATTTTCTAGAATATATTTTAATTTACGGATTAATTATTCGCTAATTATCCGAGTTTTACATTCTACCCACCTAAATGGGATTTTTGCCCACAAAATTCAAATTCAGTTACCTGGGAATAGGTGCGGGTAGTCAGTTTGCATCTCCGACTCAAGTTCCCAAGTGTGCTCCTCAACACCGGCTCGACTCCATTACACTTTAACTAACGAAACCTCTTTTCCACGCAACTATTTGATACTCGTATCGTTAATTCTGACCGGAGTCACCAGAAGCGTCAAATTTTCTTTTAACTGAACCGATTCAGGTTCTAACACATGGCTAGCATCAGGAGTATACTTCCAAAGTTACGACATGTGAAATACGTCGTGCAGGCTCAAAAAGTGAGGTGGTAGAGCTATCTGATACACCATCGGTCCAACCCTCTCCAGGATCTGAAACGGACCGATGTACCGAAGATTTAGCTTCTTCGCTTTAATCGCCCTACCTACGCCTATCATTGGAGTAACCTTAAGGAAAACATGGTTTTCTTCCTCAAATTCCAAGGGCTTCTGCCTTTGATCGGTGTAACTTTTCTGACGACTCTGCGCAGCGAGCATCCTGTCTCAAATTTTCTTAACTTGTTCAGTAGTCTCAGCTATCATATGTGGCTCCAACAAGCTTTTCTCCTCAGCTTCATACCAGCATAGTGGAGATTGACATTTTCTCCCATACAAAGCCTCATACGGAGCCATTTTGATGATCGCATGGTAACTATTATTGTACGCAAACTCCACTAACGGCATATACCGATCCCAGCTTGTTGGCTGGTCCAAACCACAAGCCCTCAACATATCCTCTAGGGTTTGGATTGTCCTCTCAGATTGACCATCTATTTGAGGATGGTAAGCCATACTCAAGCTTAATCAGGTTCCGAAAGCTTTCTAAAATGCACCCCAGAACCTTGAAGTGAAACGAGGATCTCTATCAGAAATTATAGTAGTAGGCACACCACGAAGTCTCACAATCTCCTTTATGTATAAGCGTGCTAGCTCCTCAAGGGTATAGTTCATCCGAATGGGTAGAAAATGAGCCGACTTCATTAGCCGGTCCACAATCACCCAGACAGCATCAAAACCGGCCCTAGTTCTCGGCAATCCCGATACAAAGTCCATCGCAATGCTCTCCCATTTTCACTACAGAATCTCCAAGGGTTGCAAAGTCCCGGAAGGTCTCTGGTGTTCGATCTTTACTTTCTGACAGGTTAAACACTTTGAAACATATTCTGCCACATCATTTTTTATACCTGGCCACCAAAACATTGCTTTTAAATCATGGCACATCTTAGTACTCCCCGGGTGAATAGAGAATTCACTTTTGTGTGCTTCCTTTAAGATATCTTACTGCAAAGTCCCAACATCCGGCACAATGATCCTACCCTTGAATCTCCATAACTGATGAGCGGATAATTTATACGCTTTTTGGCATTGTTTTTAGTATGTTTTTAGTAGGATCTAGTTACTTTTAGGGATGTTTTCATTAGTTTTTATGTTAAATTCACATTTCTGGACTTTACTATGAGTTTGTGTGTTTTTCTGTGATTTCAGGTATTTTCTGGCTGAAATTGAGGGACTTGAGCAAAAATCAAATTCAGAGGTTGAAGAAGGACTGCTGATGTTGTTGGATTCTGACCTCCCTGCACTCAAAGTGGATTTTCTGGAGCTACAGAACTCGAAATGGCGCGCTTCCAATTGCTTTGGAAAGTAGACATCCAGGGCTTTCCATCAATGTATAATAGTCCATACTTTGCCTAAGTTTAGATGATACAAACTGGCGTTCAACGCCAGCTCTCTGCCCAATTCTGGAGTTCAGCGCCAGAAAGGGATCAAAAACCAGAGTTGAACGCCAGAAATGGATCAAAACCTGGCGTTCAACTCCACAAATGGCCTCTGCACGTGGAAAGTTAAAGCTCAGCCCAAGCACACACCAAGTGGACCCCGAAAGTGGATTTATGCATCAATTACTTACTTCTGTAAACCCTAGTGACTAGTTTATTATAAATAGAACTTTTTATCATTGTATTCACAGTCTTGGTTACTCCGGTTCCCCTCTAGGGCTGAGACCAATGAACTCCATTCACTTATGTATTTTTAACGGTAGAGTTTCTACACTCCATAGATTAAGGTGTAGAGCTCTGTTGTTCCTCAAAGATTAATGCAAAGTACTACTGTTTTCTATTCAATTCATCTTATTTCGCTTCCAAGATATTCATTCGCACTTCAACCTGAATGTGATGAATGTGACAATCATCATCATTCCCTATGAACGCGTGCCTGACAACCACTTCCGTTCTACATTAGATTGAATGAGTATCTCTTAGATCTCTTAATCGGAATCTTCGTGGTGTAAGCTAGAATGATGGCGGCATTCAAGAGAATCCGGAAAGTCTAAACCTTATCTGTGGTATTTCGAGTAGGATTCAATGACTGAATGACTGTGACGAGCTTCAAACTCGTGATTGCTAGGCGTAGTGACAGACGCAAAAGGATAGTAAATCCTATTCCAGCACGATCGAGAACCGACAGATGAATAGCCGTGCCGTGACAGGGTGCATTGACCATTTTCACTGAGAGGATAGGATGTAACCATTGACAAGGGTGATGCCTCCAGACGATTAGCCGTGCCGTGACAGGGCATTTGGATCATTTTCCTGAGAGAAGACCGAAAGTAGCCCTTGACAATGGTGATGCATTACATAAAGCCAGCCATGGAAAGGAGTAAGACTGATTGGATGAAGATAGCAGGAAAGCAGAGGTTCAGAGGAACGAAAGCATCTCTATTCGCTTATCTGAAATTCTCACCAATGATTTACATAAGTATTTCTATCCCTATTTTATTAATTATTTTCGAAAACCCCATTACTATTTTATATCCGCCTGACTGAGATTTACAAGGTGACCATAGCTTGCTTCATACCAACAATATCCGTGGGTTTCGACCCTTACTCACGTAAGGTATTACTTGGATGACCCAGTGCACTTGCTGGTTAGTTGTGCGAAGTTGTGAACCATGGTATTGGCATCATGTTTTTGGCGCCACTACCAGGGAAAGAAAGAGTGATGAATTTTACATAATCAAAGTGTAATCACAATTTCTGCGCACCAAGTTTTTGGCGCCGTTGCCGGGGATTGTTCGAGTTTGGACAACTGACGGTTCATCTTGTTGCTTAGATTAGGTAATTTTCTTTTTGTTTTCTTTTCAAAAATTTTTCAAAAATATTTCAAAATTTTCTCACCTGTTTTCGAAAAAAAAAATTTATTCAAAATTTTTAAAAAATGAATTCTAGTGTTTCATGAAGCATGTAAAGCCTGGCTGGCTGTAAAGCCATGTCTAAATTCTTTTGGACTGAGGCTCCCACTCATAAGTATATGAAGTTGGATGAAATATCAGCTGTTGTATACATGAGAGGTATCTATGTTTGCTGAAGCTTGGCTGGCCATTGGCCATGTCTAGTGTTTTGGACCGGAGCTTTCATTGAAAGCTTGGCTGGCTAGTGAGCCATGTCTAATTCCTGGACTGAAGCTTTAGACTAACATGGCAAGATTCCTGGAATTCATATTAAAAATTTTGGAATCCTTATTTTTTCTTTTACAAATAATTTTCGAAAAAAAAATCCAAAAAAAAAATTAGAAAATCATAAAAATCAAAAATATTTTTCTGTTTCTTGTTTGAGTCTTGAGTCATGTTATAAGTTTGGTGTCAATTGCATGTGCATCTTGCATTTTTCGAAAATTCATGCATTCATAGTGTTCTTTATGATCTTCAAGTTGTTCTTGGTAAGTCTTCTTGTTTGATCTTTGCATTTGCATGTTTAGTGTCTTTTCTTGTTTTTCATATGCATTCTTGAATTCTTAGTGTCTAAGCATTAAAGAATTCTAAGTTTGGTGTCTTGCATGTTTTCTTTGCATTAAAAATTTTTCAAAAATATGTTATTGGTGTTCATCATGATCTTCATAGTGTTCTTGGTGTTCATCTTGACATTCATAGCATTCTTACATGCATCACATGTTTTGATCTAAAATTCTCATGCATTGCATCATCTTTCTTGTTTTTCCCTCTCTTCATTAAAAATTCAAAAATAAAAAAAATATCTTTCCCTTTTTCTCTCTCATAAATTCGAAAATTAGATTTGACTTTTTCAAAAATTTTTAAAATCTAGTTATTTTTATGAGTCAAATCAAATTTTCAATTTAAAAATCTTATCTTTTTCAAAATCTTTTTCAAAAATCAAATCTTTTTCATTTTTCTTAGTTATTTCCGAAAATTCTAAAAACATTTTTCAAAAACATTTTTCTTATTTTTATATCAAATTTTTGAAAATAACATCACCAATTAATGTTTTGATTCAAAAATTTCAAGTTTGTTACTTACTTCTTAAGAAAGTTTCAAACTTTAAGTTCTAGAATCATATCTTGTAATTTCTTGTGAATCAAGTCATTAATTGTGATTTTAAAAATCAAATCTTTTTCAAAAACTAATTTCAATCATATCTTTTCAAAAATATCTTCTTATCATATCTTTTTCAAAAAAACTTGATTTCAAAATATCTTCTCTAACTTCCTAACTCCTTATCTTTTCAAAATTTGTTTCAACTAACTAATTAACTTTTTGTTTGTTTCTTATCTTTTTCAAAACCACCTAACTAACTCTCTCTCTCTAATTTTCGAAAATATCTCCCCCCTTTTTTCAAAATTTCTTTTTAATTAACTAATTATTTCAATTTTTAAATCTTAATTTTCGAAAATTACTAATATTTTTTTCAAAAACTATTTTCAAAAATCAACTAACTCTTTTTCAAAAAAATTATTTTCGAAAATCCTCTCTCTCTCTCTCATCTTATTCTATCTATTTATTCATCTACTAACATCTCTTCCTCACATCACTCACCAAATTCGAACCCCCTCTTCTATCTGTGTTCGAATTTCTTCTTCTTTTCTTCTACTTACATAAGGGAACCTCTATACTGTGGTAAAAAGGATCCCTATTATTATTATTTTTCTGTGCCCTCTTTTTTGTCATATGAGCAAGAGCAAGGACAAGAACATTCTTGTGGAAGCAGATCCAGAACCTGAAAGGACTCTGAAAAGGAAACTAAGAGAAGCTAAAATACAACAATCCAGAGATAACCTTTCAGAAATTTTCGAACAGGAAGAGGAGATGGCAGCCGAAAATAATAATAATGCAAGGAGAATGCTTGGTGACTTTACTGCACCTAATTCCAATTTACATGGAAGAAGCATCTCCATTCCTGCCATTGGAGCAAACAACTTTGAGCTGAAACCTCAATTAGTTTCTCTAATGCAGCATAACTGCAAGTTTCATGGACTTCCATCTGAAGATCCTTTTCAGTTCTTAACTGAATTCTTGCAGATCTGTGATACTGTTAAGACTAATGGAGTAGATCCTGAAGTCTACAGGCTCATGCTTTTCCCATTTGCTGTAAGAGACAGAGCTAGAATTTGGTTGGACTCTCAACCCAGAGACAGCCTGAAATCTTGGGATAAGCTGGTCACGGCTTTCTTAGCCAAGTTCTTTCCTCCTCAAAAGCTGAGCAAGCTTAGAGTGGATGTTCAAACCTTCAGACAGAAAGAAGGTGAATCCCTCTATGAAGCTTGGGAAAGATACAAGCAGCTGACCAAAAAGTGTCCTTCTGACATGCTTTCAGAATGGACCATCCCGGATATCTTCTATGATGGTTTATCTGAGATATCAAAGATGTCATTGGATACTTCTGCAGGTGGATCCATTCACCTAAAGAAAACGCCTGCAGAAGCTCAAGAACTCATTAACATGGTTGCTAATAACCAGTTTATGTACACTTCTGAGAGGAATCCTGTCAGTAATGGGACGCCTATAAAGAAGGGAGTTCTTGAAGTTGATACTCTGAATGCCATATTGGCTCAGAACAAAATATTGACTCAGCAAGTCAATATGATTTCTCAGAGTCTGAATGGAATGCAAACTGCATCCAACAGTACTCAAGAGGCTTCTCCTGAAGAAGAAGCTTATGATCCTGAGAATCCTGCAATAGCAGAGGTGAATTACTTAGGTGAACCTTATGGAAACACCTATAACTCATCATGGAGAAATCATCCAAATTTCTCATGGAAGGATCAAAAGCCTCAACAAGGCTTTAATAATGGTGGAAGAAACAGGTTTAATAATAATAAACCCTTTCCATCATCCACTCAACAACAGACAGAGAACTCTGAACAAAATACTTTTAATTTAGCAAACTTAGTCTCTGATCTATCCAAGGCCACTGCAAGTTTCATGAATGAAACAAGGTCTTCCATTAGAAATTTGGAAGCACAAGTGGGCCAGCTGAGTAAAAGGATCACTGAAATCCCTCCAAGTACTCTCCCAAGCAATACAGAAGAGAATCCAAAAGGAGAGTGCAAGGCCATTGACATAAGCACCATGGCCGAACCCAAAGAAGGAGAGGAGGACGTGAATCCCAAGGAGGAAGACCTCCTGGGACGTCCAGTGACCAATAAGGAGCTTCCCTCTGAGGAACCAAAGGACTCTGAGGCTCATCTAGAGACCATAGAGATTCCATTGAACCTCCTTATGCCCTTCATGAGCTCTGATGAGTATTCCTCTTCTGAAGAGAATGAGGATGTCACTGAAGAGCAAACTGCCAAGTTTCTTGGTGCAATCATGAAGCTGAATGCCAAATTATTTGGTATTGAGACTTGGGAAGATGAACCTCCCTTGTTTACCAATGAACTAAGTGGTCTGGATCAACTGACATTGCCTCAGAAGAGACAGGATCCTGGAAATTTCATAATACCTTGTACCATAGGCACCATGATCTTTAAGGCTCTGTGTGACCTTGGTTCAAGGATAAACCTCATGCCCCTCTCTGTAATAGAGAAACTGGGAATCTATGGGATGCAAGCTGCTAAAATCTCATTAGAGATGGCAGATAATTCAAGAAAACAGGCTTATGGACAAGTAGAGGACGTGTTAGTAAAGGTTGAAGGCCTTTACATCCCTGCTGATTTCATAGTCCTGGATACTGTAAAGGAAGAGGATGAATCCATCATCCTAGGAAGACCTTTCCTAGCCACAGTAAGAGCTGTGATTGATGTGGACAGAGGAGAATTAATCCTTCAATTGAATGAGGACAACCTTGTGTTTACAACTCAAGGATCTCTCTCTGCATCCATGGAGAGGAAGCATAAAAAGCTTCTCTCAAAGCAGAGTCAAACAAAGCCCCCACAGTCAAACTCTAAGTTTGGTGTTGGGAGGCCACAACCAAACTCTAAGTTTAGTGTTGAACTCCCATATCCGAACTCTAAGTTTGGTGTTGGAGAGTCTCAACAATGCTCTGAACATCTGTGAGGCTCCATGAGAGCCCACTGTCAAGCTATTGACATTAAAGAAGCGCTTGTTGGGAGGCAACCCACTTTTTATTTATCTAACCATATTTTTCTTAGTTATATGTCTTTATAGGTTCATGATCATGTGGAGTCACAAAATAAACAAAAAAAATTAAAAACGGAATCAAAAACAGTAGAAGAAAAATCACACCCTGGAGGAAGCATCTGTCTGGCGTTCAACGCCAGAATAGAGCATGGTTCTGGCGCTGAACGCCCAAAATGGGCAGTGTCTGGGCGCTGAACGCCCAGAACAGGCATGGTTCTGGCGTTCAACGCCAGAAATGGCCAACAAATGGGCGTTGAACGCCCAAAATGGGCACCAACCTGGCACTGAACGCCCAGAGTTGTTTGCAAGGGCATTTTACATGCCTAATTTGGTGCAAGGTTGTAAATCCTTGAACACCTCAGGATCTGTGGATCCCACAGGATCATCTCAAGATCTGTGGACCCCACAGGATCATCTCAAGATCTGTGGATCCCACAGGATCATCTCAGGATCTGTGGACCCCACAAGATCCCCACCTACCTCCACTCACTTCTTCTCACCTCTCTTTCACACAATCCCATAAACACCCTTTCCCAAAAACCCTTCACCAATCACCTCAATCTCTCTTCTCCATCACCTCTTCACCACTCACACCCATCCACTCTTCCCCATAAACCTACCTCATAAACTCCACCTACCTTCGAAATTCAAAACCAATTTTCCACCCAAACCCACCCTAAATGGCCGAACCTTAACTCCCCTCCCTCCCCTATATATAGCCCTCCATTCTTCCTCATTTTCACACAACACAACACTTTCTTCTCTACTTGGCCGAAACACACTTCACCTCTTTTCTCCATATTTTCTTCTTCTTCTTCCTCTATTCTTTCTTTTATTGCTCGAGGGCGAGCAATATCCTAAGTTTGGTGTGGTAAAAGCATAAGCTTTTTGTTTTTCCATTAGCATTGATGGCACCTAAGACCGGAGAATCCTCTAGAAAGGGGAAAGGGAAGATAAAAGCTTCCACCTCCGAGTCATGGGAGATGGAAAGGTTCATCTCCAAAGCCCATCAAGACCACTTCTATGATGTTGTGGCCAAGAAGAAGGTGATCCCTGAGGTCCCTTTCAAACTCAAAAGAAATGAGTATCCGGAGATCCGACATGAAATTCAAAGAAGAGGTTGGGAAGTTCTAACAAATCCCATCCAACAAGTCGGCATCCTAATGGTTCAAGAGTTCTATGCCAATGCATGGATCACCAAGAACCATGATCAAAGTAAGAACCCGGATCCAAAGAACTACGTTACAATGGTTCGGGGGAAATACTTAGATTTTAGTCCGGAGAATGTGAGGTTGGCGTTCAACTTGCCCATGATACAAGGAGATGAACGCCCCTACACTAGAAGGGTCAACTTTAATCAAAGGTTGGACCAAGTCCTTATGGACATATGTGTGGAAGGAGCTCAATGGAAGATTGACTCCAAAGGCAAGCCGGTTCAACTAAAAAGATTGGACCTCAAGCCTGTGGCTAGAGGATGGTTGGAGTTCATTCAATGCTCAATCATTCCCACTAGCAACTGATCTGAAGTTACTGTGGATTGGGCCATCATGATTCATAGCATCATGATTGGAGAGGAAATAGAAGTTCATGAAGTCATCTCTAATGAACTCTACAAAATAGCCAAAAAGTCATCCCCCATGGCAAGGCTAGCTTTTCCTCATCTTATCTGCCATCTATGTTACTCAGCTGGAGCTTTCATAGAAGGAGACATTCCTATTAAGGAAGAGAAGCCCATTACTAAGAAAAAAATGGAGCAAGCAAGAGAGCCCATTCATGGAGCTCAAGAGGCGCAGGAAGCTCATCACCATGAGATCCCGGAGATGCCTCAAATGTATTTTCCTCCACAAAATTATTGGGAGCAAATCAACATCTCCCTAGGAGAATTAAGTGCTAACATGGGACAATTAAGGGTGGAACATCAAGAGCACTCCATCATGCTCCATGAAATAAGAGAAGATCAAAAAGCAATGAGGGAGGAGCAACAAAGACAAGGAAGAGACATAGAAGAGCTCAAGGACATCATTGGTTCCTCAAGAAGGAAACGCCACCATCACTAAGGTGGATTCATTCCTTGTTCTTATTTCTTCTGTTTTTCGTTTTCTATGTTAAATGCTTATCTGTGTTTGTGTCTTCATTACATGATTATTAGTAGTTAGTAACTATGTCTTAAAGTTATGAATGTCCTATGAATCCATCACCTCTCTTAAATAAAAACTGTTTTAATTCAAAAGAACAAGAAGTACATGAGTTTTGAATTTATCCTTGAACTTAGCTTAATTATATTGATGTGGTGACAATGCTTCTTGTTTTCTGAATGTATGCTTGAACAGTGCATATGTCTTTTGAAGTTGTTGTTTAGGAATGTTAAATATGTTGGCTCTTGAAAGAATGATGATTAGGAGACATGTTATTTGATAATCTGAAAAATCATAAAAATGATTCTTGAAGCAAGAAAAAGCAGCAAAGAACAAAGCTTGCAGAAAAAAAAATTAGGCGAAAAAAAATAGAAAGAAAAAGAAAAAGCAAGCAGAAAAAGCCAAAAGCTCTTAAAACCAAGAGGCAAGAGCAAAAAAAGCCAATAACCCTTAAAACCAAAAGGCAAGGGTAAATAAAAAGGATCCCAAGGCTTTGAGCATCAGTGGATAGGAGGGCCTAAAGGAATAAAATCCTGGTCTAAGCGGCTAAACCAAGCTGTCCCTAACCATGTGCTTGTGGCGTGTAGGTGTCAAGTGAAAACTTGAGACTGAGCGGTTAAAGTCAAGGTCCAAAGAAAAAGAAGAGTGTGCTTAAGAACCCTGGACACCTCTAATTGGGGACTTTAGCAAAGCTGAGTCACAATCTGAAAAGGTTCACCCAATTATATGTCTGTGGCATTTATGTATCCGGTGGTAATACTGGAAAACAAAGTGCTTAGGGCCACGGCCAAGACTCATAAAATAGCTGTGTTCAAGAATCATCATACTGAACTAGGAGAATCAATAACACTATCTGAACTTTGAGTTCCTATAGATGCCAATCATTCTGAACTTCAATGGATAAAGTGAGATGCCAAAACTATTCAAGAGGCAAAAAGCTATAAGTCCCGCTCATTTAATTGGAGCTATGTTTCATTGATAGTTTGGAATTTATAGTATATTATCTTCTTTTTATCCTATTTGATTTTCAGTTGCTTGGGGACAAGCAACAATTTAAGTTTGGTGTTGTGATGAGCGGATAATTTATACGCTTTTTGACATTGTTTTTAGTATGTTTTTAGTAGGATCTAGTTACTTTTAGGGATGTTTTCATTGGTTTTTATGTTAAATTCACATTTCTGGACTTTACTATGAGTTTGTGTGTTTTTCTGTGATTTCAGGTATTTTCTGGCTGAAATTGAGGGACTTGAGCAAAAATCAGATTCAGAGGTTGAAGAAGGACTGCTGATGCTGTTGGATTCTGACCTCCCTGCACTCAAAGTGGATTTTCTGGAGCTACAAAACTCGAAATGGCGCGTTTCCAATTGCGTTGGAAAGTAGACATCCAGGGCTTTCCCGCAATGTATAGTAGTCCATATTTTGCCCAATTTTAGATGACGCAAACTGACGTTCAACGCCAGCTCTCTGCCCAATTCTGGAGTTCAGCGCCAGAAAGGGATCAAAAACCAGAGTTGAACGCCAGAAATGGATCAAAACCTGGCGTTCAACTCCACAAATGGCCTCTGCACGTGGAAAGTTAAAGCTCAGCCCAAGCACACACCAAGTGGGCCCCAGAAGTGGATTTATGCATCAATTACTTACTTCTGTAAACCCTAGTGACTAGTTTATTATAAATAGAACTTTTTATCATTGTATTCACAGTCTTGGTTACTCCGGTTCCCCTCTGGGGCTGAGACCAATGAACTCCATTCACTTATGTATTTTTAACGGTAGAGTTTCTACACTCCATAGATTAAGGTGTAGAGCTCTGCTGTTCCTCAAAGATTAATGCAAAGTACTACTGTTTTCTATTCAATTCATCTTATTTCGCTTCCAAGATATTCATTCGCACTTCAACCTGAATGTGATGAACGTGACAATCATCATCATTCCCTATGAACGCGTGCCTGACAACCACTTCCGTTCTACATTAGATTGAATGAGTATCTCTTAGATCTCTTAATCGGAATCTTCGTGGTGTAAGCTAGAATGATGGCGGCATTCAAGAGAATCCGGAAAGTCTAAACCTTATCTGTGGTATTTCGAGTAGGATTCAATGACTGAATGACTGTGACGAGCTTCAAACTCGTGATTGCTAGGCGTAGTGACAGACGCAAAAGGATAGTAAATCCTATTCCAGCACGATCGAGAACCGACAGATGAATAGCCGTGCCGTGACAGGGTGCATTGACCATTTTCACTGAGAGGATAGGATGTAACCATTGACAAGGGTGATGCCTCCAGACGATTAGCCGTGCCGTGACAGGGCATTTGGATCATTTTCCTGAGAGAAGACCGAAAGTAGCCCTTGACAATGGTGATGCATTACATAAAGCCAGCCATGGAAAGGAGTAAGACTGATTGGATGAAGATAGCAGGAAAGCAGAGGTTCAGAGGAACGAAAGCATCTCTATTCGCTTATCTGAAATTCTCACCAATGATTTACATAAGTATTTCTATCCCTATTTTATTAATTATTTTCGAAAACCCCATTACTATTTTATATCTGCCTGACTGAGATTTACAAGGTGACCATAGCTTGCTTCATACCAACAATCTCCGTGGGATTCGACCCTTACTCACGTAAGGTATTACTTGGACGACCCAGTGCACTTTCTGGTTAGTTGTGTGAAGTTGTGAACCATGGTATTGGCATCATGTTTTTGGCGTCATTACCAGGGAAAGAAAGAGCGATGAATTTTACATAATCAAAGTGTAATCACAATTTCTGCGCACCAATAACCCATCTTGATCCCATGACACTCTCCACTGCTTCCCTTGCTCAATAGCTAGCAACACCTTCGGTAACACATCATCGTTTTGATGAGCCTTTAGGAGTTTGGATTTAAAGTCACTTGAGATTTGTAATCGACTCAAACACAGAGTCCCTGACACTTCTTGAACACCGATCTTCAGACTCTCGAATGCCTTGAGCAACTCCTCTTCTCGAAGCATCATCCAAGCAGCATACAACAACTTTCGACTTAACACTTCCGCCACTACATTTGCTTTCCCCGGATGGTAATTCAACTCAAAGTCGTAGTCCTTCAGTAACTCCATCCACCTCCTCTGCCGCATATTAAGCTCTTTCTGATCAAAGAGGTATTTCAAGCTCTTGTGATAAGAGAAAACTCGGAACTTAACCCTATAGAGGTAATGCCTCCACACCTTTAGCGCAAACACAACCGCAGCGAGTTCCAAGTCGTGCGTCGGGTAATTGACTTCGTGAGGCCTCAACTGTCGTGAGGCATACGCCACCACATTCCGGTGCTACATCAGCACACACCCCAGACCCTTTAGTGAGGCATCACAATACACCTCAAATGGTTCACTCGGCTCAGGTAACACCAACACAGGCGCGGTGGTCAACTTTTGCTTCAATGCTTGAAAGCTCTCCTCACACTCAAAAGTCCAAACAAATGGCACGTCCTTGCGGGTTAACCTTGTCAATGGCAAAGCTATTTGTGAAAAGCCTTTGATGAATCTCCAGTAGTAGCCAGCTAAGCCCAAAAAACTCCTTATCTCAGTTACTGAGGCTGGTCGCCCCCACTCCATCACCGCTTCCACCTTAGCAGGATCTATGGCTATCCCCTGTTTACTCACTACATGACCAAGAAACTTCACTTCGTCCTTCCAGAATTCACATTTGGACAGCTTCGCATAGTTTCCTTTCCTTTAGTATCTACAACATGGTCCTCAGTAATATTTAGGACTTAAAGGGTGAGAATGGAGGCTTAGAAGTATGAAATTCGGCTTTAAAAACTCAAAAATAAGTTTTTTGGTGAAAACAGGGTCACGCATGCGCGTTGCCCATGCGCACGCGTGGAAAGCAGAAGAAGTAGAGTGACGTGTGAGCGTCGCCCATGAGCACACATGGGAAGCAGAGAGGTAGAGTGACGCGTGCGCGTCAGTCACGCGTACGCGTGGGTGTATTTTGTGCTCCTCGCACAAAACCGGCACGGTACCATCACAACTCTCTGGATTTTCTACTACGCACCTGCATCAATACAGCGACGCGTACGCGTTGGCCAGGCGCATGCGTGGGGGAATAAAATTGTGAGTGACGCGTGCGCGTGGGAGTACGATTTACCAAAATTTTTACTAAGTTTAAAAAGCTGCAGGATTACATTTTCAAACCCCAAACTTTCGATGGGTATAACTTTTTCGTTTCAAATCATTTTCCATCCGTTCTTCGAACGGCATAAACATCTCGGATCCAATTTTATTTCTAAATAAGTTTGACACAAATCGAGGATTCGGAGACCAAGTTATGCTCCATCAAAGTAGACTAAAAACCACAATTTCATACAAACCCACAAAATTCCATTTTCAAAACAAACCAATTTCACCCCTTTTCAAAACCAACCAAAACTTACCAAAAATCAACCTCAAGCCTCCTCAACTCATATGTTAACATTTTTATTAAATTCGCAATCCACGAATCCACCATTTTAACCAATCTCAATCAAATAATTCAATTCTAAACAAAATATCATATCATATATCTTTTCTCATCCCAAGTTCCAACAATACCAATTCCATCAATACATACAATCAATATCATCCTCACCATCAACATGGATTCACCCATAATTCAATCTCAACCAATCATTAAGCATATATGAAAACATGCATATCTCTCATACATCATACCATCAAAACATCAAAAATCCACCAATCACATACATAACAACACAATTCATCTCAACCAATCAACAACATCAATAGTTCAAATCCTATCTTAGGGTCTCTAGTCTAAGTTTTCACAGCACATTACATTTTAGATACAGGAAACCGAAACCATACCTTGGCCGATTCCCCACTCAATTCGGAACACCTCCAAATTACTTTTTCACAAGCTCTCAAGGCTTCAACACCTCCAAGAACATATTTTTAGCATACAAAAGCCCTTTTTCCAAACTTTCCAAGACTTCAATCATGCCCCAATATACATATATACACTACTTAAACCATAATACCACATTCAAACATATCCACTCAATACCCAAACATCATAAACCAATAAATTTTACTAGGTTTGAGAATCTTACTACACCCAAGGATCAAGGAGACAAGATTAAGCCTCTCCTTCAAGCTAGTTGGATCCTATAATATCAAAAGCTCACAAATCTCAACATTTTTCACCCAAAATTTTGAATTCAAGTGCTGGAAGAATAGAGATGAAATCGTGGCTTACCTCTAAAATAAAGTAATGGGCTTTGTAGAGCTTGACGCAGTGAACACGTGGCCGTAAACGGTGAGGCGATCGGAGCTCCGGATCAAAAGTTATGTCACTTTGAATCACAAGTGAGGGTTTGTGATTTTTGGAAGAAGGTTCTCCCTCCTTGGCTGCCCAGCAGCGTGTTTGAGGTTTAAGAGAGGAGAGAGAGTGTTATTTAAGGATTTTAGGCTGAGCTTGGTTGGGCCTACGGGTCTGGTTTAGACCCGGTTCGACCAGTTCGGTCCGTTTGGCACAATATTGGGCCAAATTCTTTAAAATTAGTGTCGAAATTCTCGTTTTAATTTTTTCTATCATATTAAACCATAAAAATCTCATTTTTAATTTTCTAGAATATATTTTAATTTACGGGTTAATTATTCGCTAATTATCAGGGTTTTACAGGAAACATAATCCATTATATAAAATCAAATTCGAATAGCTTTCTGCATAATGAACCGAACACGTACTCATAGTGAAACAATTGTATAGTATTGAGTGAATGAAACATAATCAATTATATAAAATCAAATTCAAACAACTTTGTGCATAATGAACCGAACACGTACTCATAGTGAAACAATTGTATAGTGCTGAATGAACGAAACATAATTCATTATGTAAAATCAAATTTGAAATACCTCTGTCTACAATTTAGAGATTATCAATTCAATTTAATTCAGATTTAGAACACCTGCGTCCATTCAATTCAATTGAAAAAATAATGTTTGTGTTGTTGGTGATGACGATAACGAAAGAGGAGGAGGAGAAGAAGAAGAAGAAGAAGAAGAAGAAGAAGAAGAAGAAGAAGAAGAAGAAGAAGAAGAAGAAGAAGAAGAAGAAGAAGAAGAAGAAGAAGAAGAAGGAGGAGGAGGAAGAGAAGGAGGAAGAGGAGGAGAAGCAGAAAAAGAATCTGCGTGCGCGAAGAAGAAGAAGGAGGAGGAAGAGGAGGAGGTATACGTAAATTTGAAAGAAGAAGAAGATAACGTATGCGTGTATTTGAAAGAAGAAGATAAAATGCGTATAATGACTCTCTTTTAATGAGAGTGGTTTTTGTTGGTGTTGGACCTACTTAGATAAAACTTGAATGGAAAAATACTTGGATGTGTAGCAAAACCCTTTAATCAATTATTTTCTGCATTAATCATTCTATTTATTTTGAAATTTTTTTAAAGTGATTTTATTCTTACATCATTTATAAATACATCTAGCTTTTCACACATCATTTCACTGGTGTTGCTAATGTTTGTACCTTTCTTTATTTTCCTCCTTAATAAAAAAATGAAAGAAAGTAAAGATTAAACTGTTATTTGATTTATGCATTTTTTGACCTTATGAACTTATTGATTTATGCTTTTAGTTTTTGGTATTTCTCTTGTTTTTTATCTTATATATGTTTTCAAATGATTTGGTACTAGTTTCTGATTGTTGAATTAACTTCTGTTTTTTTTTTAAAGTCAAACAAGCTCAACACACTTGGTGGAGCATACACCACAATGATACGAAGCAACTCCTATATCATCTCCAGCATAGCCATCAACAACATGAGGTACTTTTAGACCATTCCTTGCAACTACAGACTGATCTAGCAATGCATTCCACCACGACTGCTTCTTTATTCTGGAAGTTGGATTCATTTCTACACAACCAGATATTCTATATAACTGAGAAGAAACCAACTAACCATGTTTTATGCTCATCTTTTCTCATAGGCATCCTCCGCCAACTCTCAAAGTGTTCTTTTATTGACCCTGAAATGCACCAAACTTGACCCACATGAGCAATCCATGCGCACCATACCTGCTAAGTAAACTTATACGTAACAAATAGATGTTGTACAAATTCAACTTCTTTTTTACACATCACACAAACGTGATCATTCTGAGTAATTATGTCGAATCTACTCAAGCGATCCTTTGTATTAACTCGACCTATTAGCACAAACCAATTAAACAACTCAACTCTAGGGGTACTAGTCCTTTCCGAATTCTATTCGTGAACTTGTAGCTAAGGATATCATCCGTCACAGTCTGTTCCTGTAAAACCTGCACAAATGAGTTAGTAGTATAAATGCCTTCCTTGTCAAATTTTTACACCACTCTATCTGGTACACCTGCTATCAATCTCACAGCGTGCAAGATATCAAGCATTTGATTCAAACTATTCATCTCCCATTGGCGGAGTTCTCTCCTCCATTGGAAGTTCCACACCCACTCTATCCCGTCCCATGTAACACCCAAATTACCCAAAGCCTTACCTCTAGCCATAAGGCAAAGGTTAATCAGAGATTACGATAGTTCTAATGCTTATACATATTTATATATAGAAGGAAATAATATATTCTAGAAGCCTGATGAAGGATATAGCTCAAAAACAGGATTTTAAAAGCGCAAAACGAAATAACGAAGCGTCTAACTTAAAGCACAAGAAACAGGTGTGATATAATCAAGGATAATAGTATAATAACGTAATATCATAAGAAACTAGCCACGGCTCGCGGAGTTTAAGCCGGCTAGCCAAATATACAGACAAAAGGAAACTGAAGTTTAAAATGGCTTATATAAGTTTTGTTCTCTCTCAAATACAAGCCTCTAGGCCAAAATAAAAATACAAAAGTGAGAGACATATACAAATAAACAAAAGAGACTCAAAAGGAATTATCCGGATCCTCCGCTTCTCTCACCACCCCAACAACTCACCGAGGTGGGTTGCGACCTGCATCTGAAAAACACAACAAAAAATATGGTATGAGAACCGGAGGTTCTCAATATGGTAACAGTGCCCAGTGATGTAGGATATAAGACCTCGGGACGCCAAAGGCAACCCTAGACTTCATATCCATCACAAGATTCAAACGTAAGGCATACTAAAACAGATAAGCATGATTATATAAAACCTTAACAAAACTTAAACCATAGCACCATAAAAGGGTAATCTATCTCAGGGGATTTCTAATCTAATCAAACACCGCCGTCCCACAGCCTTCACCAACCGATCCTCCATGCGATCCCATCGCCACCGCCTTCTGAACCTCCTCAATCCCAGAAGAAATCACAATTATATACAAGGCAAGTAAATCACAAATAGAAGCATATATGGCAAGTAATTCAAATAGCAATTAGGCATGTTATACAATTAGGCAAGCTAGTACAAGTAGTCAAAGCATACAAACGGATAGTAAATGCATATGATGAATGCCTGCCCTACTGGCTGTGATAT
Source organism: Arachis hypogaea (assembly GCF_003086295.3). Taxonomy (NCBI): domain Eukaryota; kingdom Viridiplantae; phylum Streptophyta; class Magnoliopsida; order Fabales; family Fabaceae; genus Arachis; species Arachis hypogaea. The sequence continues at coordinate 29,998,429 of NC_092053.1, read as the reverse complement.
CACATTGTCGGTTCAATTGCCAACCCGACACATCTCCATGGAGACGTCACCCTTCGGAATTCTCATATAGGAACCCCTGAGATATAGTGCTCATATCCACCGACCTCACATCTAAGCGCAAGCGGGACGAACCACCACCCTTATGCCACCGCCGCTACCTCGAACAGGCGGGATCCAACCTCAGCCCCTGCCCGGGCGCATAACATCTCTTAGTTTCAATAAAAAGTAGTGTAGTGGTTTTCAAAACATTTTCAGTATATTATGGATCCTTCATCTCATTCAGAGTCTTCGACTCATCTCAACTACTGTTAATTCAACATTTCCATTCCTCATTCTCACTCTACCAACCCATCCTTAGTACACCAAAAACCTAAGCCTCCGTTCTCTAATATTTCATAATAATCATCGACTAAAACTCTTAGCCTATTTCCCATATTCCCATAGTTAAAATTAAGCTCAAAAGCCTTAAAATGGTATTATAGAAGCTTAAAACCTTGTTGGAAAGGTGAAATAGTTGAAAACAAAGTTAAATTTGTGAAACAGGGCGTGTGCGTCCGCACAGAGGTGTGCGTACGCACGCCCAGGAAAATTTTGGAAGTGTGCGTATGCACTATGCGTATGCACAGGTACTAAAATTTACAAGCCTGTTCACTCGCACAAGCTGTGCGAGCGACCCCAACAGACGACCCTTCCCGACTTGTGCGTGCGCACAGGACTGTGCGTCCGCACAGGTCGCAATTCTTTATTGATGTGCACGCACAAGCTGTGCTAACGCTGCAAGTAAAGAGCCTTTTCCTGCCTGTGCGTACGCACAAGTCTGTGTATTTGGACAGAACAAGAATTTTGCAGGATTGTGCGTTCGCACAAGGCTGTGCGTGCGCACATATCAGAAATCCTGAAATTTTGCAACTCTGCAGAATTTTAGATTTTCAACACCAACTTTGAATGATGACAACTTCCTCTAAAAAATTCCAAATCTTTCAAACTTTATATTGGTTTAAAGAGTTTTCAATGAAATTTAATTCTAAAAAAATTTCATTCAATTCTGAGAATCGAGGCAAAAGTTATGATCAGACAAAGTTCACGAAAAACCAACTTTTACCCAAAATCACAATTTTCACAATTTCATTGTAAAACCCAACCAAAACCAAACCAACCCAATCCAGACTCCACTTTTCATCACAATTAACCCTCTATGCCATATCATACCAAACTTACCACATTTTCCTTCAATTTTTCTCATCCACAACATCAACATCCATATCATATATTCATATATCAACACAAATCACTTCTCAACTTCACAAATCATTCATCATTAACTCAACCATGCTCATATTATTAATCAACAATGTTCAATCATCCAAATCCATCATATCTCAACATCATCATTTAACCATATCAACAATACCAATTTATTGTACACCATCAACCAACCAATCATCAATATCATATAAAATTTCAAACCTATCCTATGGGTCACTAGCCTAAGTGTCCATGAATATTATATACTATATGAAGGAAACCGAAACCATACCTTGGCCAATCCCCAATATGCACCAAACCCCAAATTGAGCCCAAAATAAGCTTTCAAGCACAATCTAAGCCACCAAGATTCTCCAACAAGCATCAACAAGCTCCAAAATCACCATAAACAAGCTATATGTACAAAAATCATCATAAATCAACCTAGGGCTCATTATAATTGAAATTTCACAAGAGTTTCAATGCCTCTTACCTTACCCAACAGTTTTGGAAGCCAAAATCAACATCAATCAAAGGCTAGAGTGTACCTAAACACCCAAAAATCACAAAACCTCACTTAGCCAAAACCCTAAAAACTCGAAACTTTGAGGAGAAGAACTGAGAGAGATTCGAGCTTGCCTTACCATTTTCTTGGGTGGGTTTTGTAGAGCTCTTCACAAGGAACGCGTAGACGCAAACGGTGCGGCGATCGGAGCTCCGTAGCTCAAGATATGAGCTTGGAAAAAAGATGATGAATAGTGCTCATGGGGTTTCTTCTCCTTCCTTTCTCAGCTGGGTGTGTGTGTGTGTGTGTTTAAGTGTGTTGTGTGTGTTTGGGTTCATTAATGAACCCTTATATATGTTTGGCTTGGGCCCAACTTGGGCCCGGTCCAACCCGTTAGCGTTTTGAGCCCGTTCGACCCAACTTTGAGCCAAACCTTTAACACTAACACCCGGTTTTCCATTTCTAATATTTTTCTAAGGTCTTGGACTATTTTTGACTTTTTCTCACGCAGCGTCGGGCAGACTTGAATCGGTTCAACTGGTTCGATAGGCGGTTCACAGTTTTTCATGGTTTTTTTTGCAGAAAAAACACATTTTCTGACTCAAAAAGACCTACTGAGTCCAAAAATTATTTTTAAATCCCCAAATTTTCATCCTAACTTTCCAAAATTTAATTTGGGCATTTAAATGATTTTATCTGTAAAAAATCCGGTTCTTACATCCTCCCCTCCTTAAAGAGATTTTCGCCCTCGAAAATTCGAATCACGCGATGTAACTTTACGAAGCATCCTACTTTCGACGTTGCCAACCCAACAAGTTGCCAAAACATCTCGTTCACCATCATCCTATCGTGTCGATGTTCTTTCTCACCAACTCCTCCATAGAATAGTTCACTCGGATAGGTAGAAAATGAGCGGATTTGGTTAAGCGATCCACGATCACCCAAACTGTATCAAATCCTGACCTAGTCCTCGACAAATCGGTCACAAAATCCATCGCGATTCCTTCCCACTTCCACTGAGGAATCTCAAGAGGCTGTAGCATTCCTGACGGCTTCTGATGCTCTATCTTCGCCTTCTGACACGTCAAACACTTGGATACCATTGTAGTTACATCACCTTTCATCCTAGGCCACCATAACATCTTCTTTAAGTCATGCTACATCTTCGCACTTCTGAGATGAATAGAAAATCCACTGTGGCGAGCCTCCGACAACAAGTCTCGCCTCAAACTCCCGACATCCGGTATGCAAATTCTCCCCTTATATCTCTACAATCCTTCACCATCCTTAGTGAATTCTTCACGCATCTTATCACCAACTGGTTGGATCAATTACTGAAGCTTCTGCTAATCTTGCTGAGTCCTCTAAATCTCTGTCTTAAACATGTATTGAAATCTGCAACCGGTTCAAACAAGCTTTTTCGGCAACCTCACTAATGTCCAGCTTAAAATCCACAAACTTATCCACTAGCTCCTCTTCCTTGATTCTCATCCAAGCAATTATTAAAGATGTCCGACTCAATGCGTCTGATACCACATTCGCCTTTCCAGGGTGATAACTCAGTTCAAAATCGTAGTCCTTAAGCAACTCCATCCAACTTCTCTAACGTGTACTAAGCTCTTTCTGATAAAAAAAGATGCTAAACCTCACTCCGTACAAGTGGTGCCTCCAAATCTTCAGTGTAAACACAATCACCGCTAATTCCCAGTCATGAGTTGGGTAGTTCGCTTTATGCGGTCTCAGCTGACGTGATGCGTAAGACACTACACTCCGGTGTTGCATTAACATGCAACCTATACCCTTCAGAGAAGCATCACAGTATACTTCGAATGGTTCATGCAGTTCCAACAAGATTAAAACAGGTGCTGAAGTTAACTTCTGCTTCAAAGTCTGAAAACTCTCTTCACACTCCGATGTCTAAACAAAAGGCGCTTCTTTTCTTGTCAACTTGGTCATCGATAGTGCAATCCGGGAAAATCTTTTAATGAATCTCCGGTAATATCCAGCTAAACCCAAGAAGCTCCTATCTTCCGTCACCGTTGTCGGTCTTTTCCATTCCATCACCATTTCCACCTTAGAAGGATCTATGCCTATTCCTCCTTTGCTCACCACGTGACCTAAGAACTTCACTTCCTCCTTCCAGAACTTACACTTCGACAGCTTAACGTACAACTTCCGCTGCGTCACTCTGATTGTCGTCATTAAAAATCCGAAAATTTTCCTTAAACCAAATACCTATTTTGTAATATTTGTCAAAATATTTAAAACAATTTCAATCTAAATGAGTCCATTGTTGAAACCTTATCAAAAGAGTCAAAAATCATTTATTTGTAAATCAATCATTTTAAAGCATGATTTTCCTAAATTCATTGAAACCTTTAAATCAAAACCTTTCCATTTGAATCCTTTTTGTTAAATTAAAATTTACAAACCAAAATCAAAAGTGAACAAAATCTTAGGACTCACTTTTCCTTTTTATATCGTATCATTTGATCAAAAGTTCTAATCTTAGTTTCAAAACCAAATCATTCGAAACAGTTCATTCTAGACCAGATCACTGTTGAGTTTTCGGAAAGGAGTCAAAATAGTTTACTCGAAAGTTGCCTACTTCAATCATGATTTTCTTAAATTAAAACTTTTCAAATTAAATTCCTTTCGATAAGAGAAATTGGAAACCATTTTCACAATTGAACAAAATCAGAGAACTCACTGTTCATTTAAACCATATCTCTTAAATCAAGAGTTTCCGACTAACTTTCAAAACTGAATCATTTAAGGCAAAGTTCCAAACCAGATTAGAAATCATCCTAAACCTTAAAACCACAAAATCATAGTTAAAAAAATCGCAAAGGCATCAGTCGGTACTTCCGTTGCCATTAGTGTTGAACCGCACCCATCACCCAAGCAGGGAACCGCCAAGACTTCTAGTCATACCTATAAACCATTCCGGCACGTCCACTCTGATCGTTCTTCATTACTAGTCCGAAATCCTCGGGTACCGCCACTAGAATCCTCCTTTCCCATGGTTCACTCCCAGCAAAACCCTAAGCTCTCGCAACCTTAATGATGACTTTGCAAAAGATAGAACCAAGCTATCCTCAGGTCCAGGCACTAAAATACTCAAAGCATACGCTTACCTCTCGTCGGAGGATCCAACCCCGTCACCTCGCGTGCTTCCAAAGCAAACACACGGCCTGACATTTAATCTAATCTTCCTAGTTCCAAATCCTTGTCTCCATCATAAGCTAATAAGAAGAGTCAAATTACAGTCCTCCACAACATGATTAAAACTAGGTTATCAATTTTATCATTACCTCGGGTTGAAGATCATTAACCCCGTTACTGGGACTGGCCTGCACCTTGGTCCTTTCTATAAGGACAGCGTCTAGAGATATGCCCTGACAATCTGCAGCGGTAACATCCACTGAATCCCATCATGCACGACTTTTCCGGATGGTATCTTCCACATCTCGGGCACCTTAACTCCTCTTGTTGAGCCCACGCCTGCTTTCCTACTCTTCTCGCCCGGTGATACTGGTCATGGTCAATACCTCCGATGTGTCTTTGAACTTGGTATTGCTGAGGGGCACGCCTACCCTTCTTGAAGTTCTGGCCCCTTGATGGAATATACTTCCCACGACTCCTGTTACTAGAACTGCCATGCTCATCTTTCGCCAAAGCCGCCTCCTTGGCATAATCTTCAATAATTGCTGCCTTGTCCACCAATTCAGAGAATGTCCCAATCTCCAATGGAGCCACAACACACATGATATCTTCCCTCAGCCCTACTTGGTATTTGACACATTTCCAGCCCTCATAGGACTCAAGAGTACCCTGACTTATTCTTGAAAACTTACAGAGTTCCTCAAACTTGCTGGTATATTCTGCTATAGTCATGGACCCTTGCTTCGGCTGTAAGAACTCCAACTCTCTGGCCTCCGTTATTGACTCAAGAAAGTACTTCTTGTAGAAAGTATCCTTGAATAACGCCCAGGTAATGTTCACATTCTGTTGGTGTAGTAATCGGCGCTCTCCTTGCCACCATTGCTGAGCTTCTCCCACTAGTTGATAAGCCGCATGCTCCACGAACTGGTCATACGGTATATGTTGAGTTAGCAATGCACGCTCCACAGCTTGGAACCAGTTGTTTGCATCAGTATGGTTTGTCGAACCATTGAAAATCGGCGGGCCAGCTTTTTGAAAAGCAGCTAGAGTTCTCAGAACACCTCTCAAGCTGTCCTCAGCACCTCCTCCCTTGTCGTTTTTGCTTATGGCCGATTGGGTTAACCTCTGCACAACTTGCAGAGTCGCAGCAGCATTCGCTTCCATGGTGTCAGCCAGGTTCGCCATCGCCGCCATGAACTCGGCATGGTTATCAGCCGGTTGCTCATTCCTACTCTCTCGTGAACGTTCTCAACCTCGTCCGCGAGTGGCCATTAGGTTTTCTGTCTACACCAAACAATCGATATCGAGGTGATCAATATTAATATCAAACGCCTAGTGTTTCAATTATCGCAAACAGGCACTCACAAACAAGCATGCTATGAAATATCAAGTAGATAACCTAATAGCATGAAAGAAAAGACACACAGAATATGCAATGAAGCACAATCGGTCTATCCCTCAGGCTTACAAGGACAAACTGCTCTGATACCACTAAATGTAACACCCTAATTATCCTAAGCCTTACCTCTAGCCGTAAGGCAAAGGTTAATCAGAGATTACGACAGTTCTAAGGCTTATACATATTTATATATAGAAGGAAATAATATATTCTAGAAGCCTGATGAAGGATATAGCTCAAAAACAGGATTTTAAAAGTGCAAAACAAACTAACGAAGAGTCTAACTTAAAGCACAAGAAACAGGTGTGATATAATCAAGGATAATAGTATAATAGCGTAATATCAAAAGAAACTCGCCATGGCTCGCGAAGTTTAAGCCGGCTAGCCAAATATACCGACAAAAGGAAACTGAAGTTTAAAATGGCTTATACAAGTTTTGTTCTCTCTCAAATACAAGCATCTAGGCCAAAATAAAAATACAAAATTAAGAGACATATACAAATAAACAAAAGAGACTCAAAAGGAATTATCCGGATCCTCCGCTTCTGTCACCACCCCAACAACTCACCGAGGTGGGTTGCGACCTGCATTTGAAAAACACAAAAAAAAAATATGGTATGAGAACCGGAGGTTCTCAGTATGGTAACAGTGTCCAGTGATGTAGGATATAAGACCTCGGGACGCCAAAGGCAACCTTAGACTTCATATCCATCACAAGATTCAAACATAAGGCATACTAAAACAGATAAGCATGATTATATAAAACCTTAACAAAACTTAAACCATAGCACCATAAAAGGGTAATCTATCTTAGGGGATTTCTAATCTAATCAAACACCGCTGTCCCACAGCCTTCACCAACCGATCCTCCATACGATCCCATCGCCACCGCCTTCCGAACCTCCCCAATCTTAGCAGAAATCACAATTATATACAAGGCAAGTAAATCACAAATAGAAGCATATATGACAAGTAATTCAAATAGCAATTAGGCATGTTATACAATTAGGCAAGCCAGTACAAGTAGTCAAAGCATACAAACGGATAGTAAATGCATATGATGAATGCCTGCCCTACTGGCTGTGATATCACATTGTCGGTTCAACTGCCAACCCGACACATCTCCATGGAGACGGCGCCCTTCAAAATTCTCATATGGGAACTCCCGAGATATAGTGCTCGGATCACTGTCTAGGTACCAGCGCCTGCACGCTCTATAGATCCGAAGGAATGTGAGCGGGATCTATTGCCACCGACCTCACATCTAAGCGGAAGCGGGATAAACCACCACCCTTACGCTACCGCCGCTACCTCGAACAGGCGAGATCAACCTCAGCCCCTGCCCGGGCGCATAGCGTCTCTTAGTTTCAATAAAAAGTAGTGTAGTGGTACCTTCTCAACCACTGTTAATTCAATATTTCCCTTCTTCATTCTCACTCTACCAACCCATCCTCAGTACACCAGAAACGTAAGCCTCCGTTCTCTAATATTTCATAATAATCATCGACTAAAATTCTGATGAGTTTGAAAAACTCTAAATTAATATTTGTGATGACTAAATATTATTAATTATATTAATTACAAAATTATTAATTCGATTTTCATTTAACATATGTTAATTGATAATTTTGTGATGCAGGTTTTCTTATTGGGCCGAACAGGAAAAGAATTATTGCCAGCCCAATATGTTTAAAACCATTCAGCCTTGTTTAATGATTCCTATATTATGTGGCTGAAGCAATTTGTGATTATTTGGGCCAGAATTCAAATATCATCATAAGCCCAAATTAAAGCTAACATTCAGCATTGATACAAAAATCCTTTTGATCCACATTGTTGAATTAATGGTAACAATACTTGGGCCAAAATTGCACTATTATTGCTACAAGCCCAAATTAATAATTATTGCTATATGACCCAATGCTTGATCCGAAACCTATTATGAAAGGAAGCAAAATTGCTTCATACCTCTAATGGATCCCAATCCTTCTCTTGGGATGGATTTCAAAATTTAATTTGCTAGCATTGGAAACATGAGAGAGAATGTCATTGATATGATTGATGGCATTAAGGCTACACGCTACTCAGGGAAGGAAAAGCAACTTCTATTCAATTAATTTGTTTAATTCATTTAATTGCTTCTCTTCCAATTGTTTCTTCTCTCTCATTCTTTTTTTCCTCTTTTTCGGACATTATCCAGCAAACCATGGAAGCTACATTGAGCTACCGAAAAGAAGGAAAGGCACGCCAAAAGACCATCACAATGATGGCAAGAAAAAGCAAACTGAAAGTATGTAGTGGCTGAGATTATCACCAAGAATGGTAAGATTTGGTGAGATAATCTTAGGCTCCACATACCCAAAAATAAGAAGAAGATCTCGGCCAACAGAGAAGAAGAATCTTGGAGGATGGATTGTCTCTGATTCTGCTCAACTATCACAGGAGGTAGCTAGAGTGGCTACGTGATGGAAGAGACAGAGATTGGAGCAGATGAAGCTATCATCATCATGAAGCATCAAGGGCCAGAAGTTCATCTTGGAGAGCAAGGAAGAGATGAAGGGCTCGGATTGATGAAGAGTGGTGACCAAGGAAGGACTAGAGGTAATTACATGTTGGGTTTTGCATGGGTTATCTCTTCTCTCTCTTTGGCCAAACCGGTTCAAGTTGAAGAAGAAGAAGATTGGCTTGGTTTGTTTGGTTTCAACCTTGGAGGCTTCTCCCTATTAGTAAGGGTGAACAGTTAGGGTTGATTCAAGGAGTGAGAGTGCAAAAGCACAGGGTTCTCATAGCTCTCTAAGCTGACAGAATTTTTTCTCCTTCAATGTTCTTATTTTGTAATTTTTCTGTTTAATTTTGTCATGTCTTGAGTCTCATGGAAAAAGGCAAACAGTGAGGTTTGTAATGAAAAAGCCTTAGAGCGAAAAAAGGCAGAGAGTGCAAAATTAAAAGAAAAAGCCATAGATGTCCTTAGAGTTCCTTTGTACATCTGTGTTGTATTTCATGATTATGTGGGAATTCCCTTGTAAGTTGGGTTAGCACTTTACAGTTGAAAGCTTGGCTGTGACCAAGTCAAGTTCAGTTTGGGTTTAGATTCTGGACTTGTCCCGGATAGGAAGGGTAGTTCCTAGGGAGAATTGGTATTTGTAATCAAGGATGATTATAGTGAAATTCCATCATTGTTGTGATGGAGACTGGATGTAGGCTGCCTTGCACTTAGCAGCTGAACCAAGATATATCTTGGTGTAATCTTCTCTCTCTTCTACTCCATTTCTGTTTCTGGTGACCAGGAGATAAAACTGAAAATATCTCGTGCTGACTGACGAGATAAAAAGAAAAGTCTCGTGGCTGGGGACGAGACAAAAGAAAAAGTCTCATGGCTAGCTACGAGATAAAAAGAAAAAAAAGTTTCCAAAAGTGGTTTCAAAAGCCAACAAACATTGTCAAGCAAAAAAGGGGGCTAAGATTCAACCCCCCATTTTCTTAGCCACTGATAACCATCAATTGGTATCAGAGCTTGGTCTCAAAGAGATCAAGCTTTGCAGCTTGGAGTAAAAATCCTCATGGCAGAAAACAGTGGCTCAAATTTAGTGTCCTACAATCTGACCGAAGGACAATCAAGCAACAGACCTCCTCTTTTCAATGGGAAAAACTATACCTATTGGAAGGAGAGGATGAAGATCTTTGTGCAAGTAGTGGATTACAGACTTTGGAAGATTATCCTGGAAGGCCCTCAATATCCAACTGTTACAAGTGCCGAAGGAGTTGTCTCTCCTAAACCAGAAGCAAGCTGGATGGAAGAAGATAGAAAAAAGATGGAGCTCAACGCCAAAGCTATCAATCTGCTCAACTGTGCTATCAGCTTTGAGGAGTACCGACGGGTATCACGTTGCACAACAGCAAAAGAAATCTGGGACAAACTCCTAGTTACTCATGAAGGAACAACCATTGTGAAGAAGACCAGGATAGATATGTTAAACAGAGAATACGAAATGTTTGCAATGAAGGAAGGAGAATCCATTGATGAGCTGTTTGAGCGCTTCAACACCATTATTGTTGGCTTGAATGCTATGGGAATCAAGTATCCTGAATCTGTGGTAGTGAGAAGAGTGTTGAGATGTCTCACAAAAGAGTGGGAAACAAAAGCTTTAATTATTTCTGAGAGTAGTGGTCTTGACTCTATGACTTATGATGATTTGAGAGGAAATTTACTTGCTTTTGAAAACACCTATTTGAAAAAAGATTCAAAAAAGAAAGGAATAGCTTTTTCATCTGTCACTAACCCTCTGGATGATGAATCCAGTGATAACTCATCTAAAAATGAATTTGTGTTGTTTGCAAAAAAATTCAAGAAAATGGTAAAGCTCAAGGAGAGAGGCAAAAGAGGCAGCTCAAGAAAACAGAAAAGAGATTTCAGCAAGGTGACTTGCTACAATTGTAAAGAAACGGGGCACTTCAAATCTTACTGCCCTAAGTTGAAAAAGGAAGAAAAACCAAAGAAGGGGAAGAAGAAGGGACTGATGGCATCATGGGAAGATCTTGAAAATGACTCTGAAGAAGATGAAGAATCTGAAACGAAGTCTCAACCATGCCTCATGGCTGACCTTGTTGAGCAGGTAATCGTTCCCAACCCTAACACTGAATCTCTTCATCTTATGATAGATCATCTTTCTAAAAAAATAAGATGTTTTTTGCTGGATAATCAAGAACTTGAACAAAAAATTATCATCCTTAAAGCAGAAAACGGATTTTTAAAAGAAAAGCTAAGGGAGGCCGAAACTGCTTGTGATCTTGTTGAAGAAAATAAGAAGTTAAAAGCCCAACTTAGGAGCTATGAAAGTGACCATTCGGTTGTTGCATATGTTGATTGTTTTAGAAGGAATGAAGAGTTGATTAAAGAGGTCAAAAGGCTTAAAGAAGACTTAGCCAAATTCACACAAAGTTCTGAAAATCTGAATCAAATCTTGGCTAGCCAAAAATCTCTTTATGATAAAGCTGGCTTGGGGTTTTATAAATCTGTTGAAAAATCTCATTTTAAAAATATTGCCTCATCTTCTAATGATACAAGATTTCAAAACCCAAGAAGCTTTAACAAAACAACAACTCCAAGATTTTGTAGACTATGTAACCGAAATGGACACTTTTCCATACAATGCTTTTTTGGTGAAAGGATGATAGGAGATAAAGTTTACAAGGTTGTTTTTTATTATAATGGCTTAGGACATAAAAGATGGTTTAACGTGAAAGGATCCAAGAAAATTTGGATACCTAAGGTCACTTGAGCTTGTTTTGTAGGTGTGCCTAGCATCCAAACAAAAGGAGAATATGTGGTATATGGACAGCGGATGCTCTAGGCATATGACCGGAAAGACAACCTTCTTCATAAAGCTTAATGAATATGATGGAGGACTTGTCACTTTTGGTGATGATGCAAAAGGAAAAATAGTGGCTATTGGGAAAGTTGGTAAAAACTTTTCATCTTGTATAAATGATGTCCTTCTTGTAAATGGTTTGAAACATAATTTACTTAGTGTTAGCCAATTGTGTGATTTAGATTTTGAAGTTATTTTTAGAAAATTTGTGTGTTTGGTTGTGTGTAAAAAAACTGGGTATATTTTATTTGAAGCTAAAAGGTGCAATAATGTGTATGGATTGACTCTTGAGGACTTGAAAGAACAAAATGTAACATGTTTTACCTCTTTTGAATCTAAAAAATGGCTATGGCATAGAAAGTTGGGTCATGCTAGCATTTACCAAATTTCTAAGCTAGTTAAGAAAAATCTGGTTAGAGGAATTCCAAACATCAAATTTGATAAGGATCTTACTTGTGATGCTTGCCAATTGGGCAAACAAGTGAAATCCTCTTTTAAACCTAAAGATGGAATCTCAACCAAAAGGCCATTAGAGATGTTACACATTGATCTTTTTGGTCCAACAAGAACTCAAAGTTTAGGAGGTAAATACTATGGTCTTGTGGTGGTAGATGATTACTCTAGATTTGGTTGGGTACTTTTCCTTGCTCATAAAAATGATGCTTTTCATGCCTTCTCCACTCTTTGCAAGAAAATTCAAAATGAAAAAGATTTAAAAATTTCTCATTTGAGAAGTGATCACGGAAGAGAATTTGAAAACCAAAATTTTGAAAAATTCTGTGATAACTTAGGAATTTCTCATAACTTTTCATGCCCTAGAACACCTCAACAAAATGGGGTGGTTGAGAGAAGGAATAGAAGCCTTCAAGAGATGACTAGGGCCATGCTTTGTGAGAATGAGATTCCAAAATTTTTATGGGCTGAAACTATGAATACGACTTGTTACATTTTGAATAGGACAATCATTAGAAAAGGGTTGAAGAAAACCCCTTATGAGCTATGGAAAGGAACCCCTCCAAATCTTAAGTACTTTCATGTTTTTGGATGCAAATGCTTTGTACTTAACAATAAAGAAAACCTTGGAAAGTTTGATCCAAAATCATATGAAGGAATGTTTGTTGGATATTCCACCACAAGCAAGGCATATAGAGTTTATCTCAAAGAGCATAGAACCATAGAGGAATCCATACATGTTACTTTTTGTGATTCTAATTTAATTCTCAGTGCTGTGATAGATAATAATTCAGATGGTGAAGAAGCTGGAACAAGTAAAGAAAATCCCAAATCTACTCAAAATGAAGAATCTGCCAATCCAGTTTTGTCTCGTCAGATTGAAGGAGACATTTCTATTTTATCTCCTGAGCAGACACGAGAAACTGAAACAGTGGGACCACCAGAAACTCATCAAAGCCCAACACCACTCCAGAAGCCTAGAGAATGGAAGTCTATGAGGGGTTATCCTCATGACTTTATAATTGGTGATCCCTCTCAAGGAGTAACAACAAGATCCTCCACCAAAAGGCAATCCGAACCAAGTAATTTTGCCCTCTTGTCACAAATGGAGCCTAACAATGTCAGACAAGCTCTTGAAGATCCATCATGGGTCAAAGCTATGTAAGAAGAGCTTGCTCAATTCGACAAGAATGAGGTTTGGACACTAGTACCCCATCCGGATGGTAAGAAAGTTACGGGTACTAAGTGGGTGTTTAAAAATAAACTTGGTGAGGATGGACAAGTTGTTCGTAACAAGGCTAGATTAGTGGCCCAAGGTTACGATCAAGAAGAGGGTATAGATTTTGATGAGTCTTTTGCTCCGGTAGCTAGAATGGAAGAAATTAGATTGCTTCTTGCCTATGCTGCCCATAAAGGTTTCAAAATATTTCAAATGGATGTTAAATGTGCTTTCCTTAATGGCTTTATTGATAGAGAAGTGTATGTGGCACAATCTCCCGGTTTGAAGATAAAGAGTTTCCAAATCATGTTTTCAAACTATCTAAGGCTCTTTATGGTCTTAGACAAGCTCCAAGAGCTTGGTATGAAAGGCTTAGTGCCTTCTTGTTGGAAAATCAATTTCAAAGGGGTACCACCGACACTACTTTATTTATTAAAGCATCTAATGATGATATACTCCTTGTTTAAGTTTATGTTGATGATATTGTATTTGGATCGGCCAATGTATCCTTGTGTGAAGAGTTTGGAAAACTCAGGACTAGTGAGTTTGAGATGAGTTTAATGGGAGAGCTAACTTTCTTTCTAGGCCTCCAAATTAAACAAACTCCTAGTGGTACCTTTATTCACCAAGGAAAGTATGCAAAAGAACTTATCAAAAAGTTTGGCCTAGAAAATTCCAAACCAATGGGTACACCAATGCATCCTAACACAAAACTTGAAAAGGATGATGATGGCCAAGATGTGGATGAAACAAGGTATAGAGGAATGATAGGTTCACTTATGTACCTTACCTCCTCTAGACCGGATATTGTCCAAAGTGTGGGTATATGCTCAAGGTTTCAATCTCACCCAAAAGAATCCCATCTTTCGGCTGTTAAGCGCATCATTAGATACATTAAGGGGACTTGTGATTATGGGTTGTGGTATCCTAAATCTGATGACTTTTGTACAGTAGGGTTTTGTGATGCAGATTATGCGGGAGATAGAGTGGATAGATGGAGCACATCCGGCATGTGTTGCTTCCTTGGAAGATCACTCAACATGTGGTCAAGCAAAAAGCAAGCCACAGTGGCTTTATCCACAGCTGAAGCTGAATACATTTCCGCATCTGCATGTTGCTCTCAATTAATTTGGTTAAAAACACAGTTGAAAGATTACAAATTAAAGATCAATAGTATACCCTTATTTTGTGATAATATGAGTGCTATAAATATTTCAAAAAATCCTGTTTTGCACTCAAGAACCAAGCATATTGAGATAAAATATCATTTCATTAGAGAACATGTGCAAAAGGGTACTATTGATATTCAATTTGTAAAATCTGAAGACCAACTTGCTGATATTTTTACAAAACCCCTCTGTGAAGACAGACTCTGCACATTGAGAAAAAGTTTGGGAATGTTTGATTTAGGTTCTATTGATAACTTATGAAATATTGATTCTACTCAGTTTTGTCTCGTAGGAATGGACGAGATAAAAATAAAAGTGTTGGAGGGGCTGTGATCAAGGGGGAGACAGTGCCAAAATTAATTCTCAAGGGCCCCACCAAATTTTCTTGATCCCATTCTGACCGTTTTGTTAGTTCCTCATTTTTGAAAATCACAATCCTTTTGTTGTCTCATCAAATCTTATTGGAAGAGGATAATGTCAAATCAAATCTTTCCTTCCAACTAATCCCTTGATTCAAGGAAACCACTTTTTCAATTTATTTCAAATAAATGGAAATCCCCTTGGTTAATAACCGCGCCCTCTTGATGGTTATTAACTCCCTCCACTATCTCTTTCCAATCCATATTTATTGCTTCTCTAACCTCCCTCCTTCCTCACTCCATTCGGTTTCAACTCAACCCCCTCATATCCCACTTCTCCATTTTCACTACCAAGAAAAAGAAAACTGCTCCCAGAAAAAGCGAACACATTCTCTTCTCTCAAAAACCGTCTACTCCACAATCTCATACTCACATCCATATTCACTCTACATCATCATCTTCTCCCTCACCTCCCTCAAAGCAAACCGACACCATGCGTAGGAAAGTCATAGCTACAAAAACTTCTTCAAGGAAGAAGAAAGAAAAAGTTCCCATGGAAGAAGAGGAAAAGTCTCACACATCACCCATTCCATCACCACCACCATCTCCAAAGAAAAAAGCAACACCCGAAAAGAGTGGCCAGAAATCAAAAGGATTTGCTTTGCACAACACCAAGGAACCTGCTAACCTGGAATCTTTGGACTTCAAGAACAAATTCAACAAGACACACTCTCACTATGACCCTGTCCGATTCAATTCCTGCGCTTCATATGAATTCCATAAAGAAGTCCTTGAGAAGCGTCATCTCTGTGCAACCTACCTTGTCAACTTGGATTCTCTCACCAGCAAGGGAATAAATGTGTCTCCTCTTTTTGAACTGCTTCAATGGACTCCTCTGCTTCACATCCAAAAGCCAGTTTACCCAGGTTTAGTTCGAGAGTTCTTGCCAACATGAGACTCATAGATGGTACCATACATTCATATGTGAAGAGAGTTCACATCACTCTTGATACCGCCACCATTGGAACGGCCTTGGGCTACAAGGAGGAAGGGCCGTAAGCATACATGGCCGAAAGGTGGGACTCACAAGTCGGGGTCACCTATAAGGTTGTTCTTCAACACATCTGTGAGAATCTCTCTGGTTTGGATGGCACTATTCCTACACATAAAGCTCTCGGACCAACCAACTCCTTGCTTCACAGGATTATCACACATATTCTGACTCCTCAAAGCGGCTCTCACAATAGAGTAACATTCTCTGATTCTCTAATCATCTTTGCACTTGTTACATCTACTCCAATTTCTTTTGGTTATCTCATGATCCGTCATATCTGGGATTCGGTAAAGAGTACCAAAAAGGCAAATCTGCCCTATGGTATGTTCTTAACCAGCATCTTTGAATTTTTTAAAATTGACCTTCTGAATGAGGCTGTAGAGAACAAAGTGTCAATGATAAAAGGAGGCGGCACTGTTAAAAAGGGAAAGAAATCTGTAGCTTCTGATGATGATTTTGAAAGTCGGCCAGAATCTCCAAGGCAACCGAATCTATCAAAGACATTCTCACAGAATTTTTAAACATGTCAGAACTCATGGTACAATTTTATAAGTCGGCATGCAAACTAGCCTATGAAAATGAGTCGGCTTGGAAGAAATGCAAAGATACGGTCGGTCTGATGCTGGAAAGCCTTGAGGATGAAGTAGGTAGTGAGGCAGGGGCTGAGGAATCTGAGTTTCATCTCTCTGATGATTAAACTTCTGTTTAGTGTTTGATATTGACACACTTAGGCTCAATTTGATACTCTGTTTTGGCTTGTTACTGTTAGTACTATAACTCTGTGATACTCTATGGACACTTTTGAAAATATTTTGGATATTCTGCTTGCTATGTCATATTCTTTTTGTAGGTGTCCCTTGATGCAAAAAGGGGGAGGAATAATTCTGAAAATTGAAACTGGAAAATAAGGGATGAAATTCTGTTGAGAATTCATGATCACCCTTGTTGAAATGATACACTTGATGCTTGTTAATGCATGATTGATAATGCAATTGCTTTGCCCTGTGAATGCTGCTGTTGCTTGATGTTTCTCTTAGTAAAATGCTTGGTTGAATATAATGGTGATACATTTGTCTTGGTATAATGATTACTGTCTTTGAACTTATTTTTGGCAATTCCTTTAAATTAAGAAATATGAAACTTACTATTGTCTGAGATGATTATGCTTGATGAGAAAAATTTTCTTGCTATGGTTAACTTGCTCTGATTTATACATTGAAAAATTCTTTTTTTTTTCAAAAAGTAGCTTCAGGAAACTTCAAAATTTGTTTGCATCAATTGTTTTGTAATTGAGCAGAAAACCATATTATTGATATCAAATGAGTTTTGACTATCATACAAATCTGCTCATAAATCAAGCATTCAGCATCATGTAAAAGATATGTTGAATAACATTGTTACTTCAGGCTTGATAAAAATCGTTACAGGTTAGAGCTTCCCTTGGTAATAATGGCATATATTAAGGGGGAGCCATGTGACAATTAGAAAGGGGGAAAAATTCAAAAATTCAAAGGGAGTATTCTATACTTTAATCTTTAATTTCTTTCCATTTCAATTTTAATAATGTTTGTCATCAAGGGGGAGATTGATGAGTTTGGAAAACTCTAAATTAATATTTGTGATGAGATTGATAATTTTATGATGCAGGTTTTCTTATTGGGCCGAACAGGAAAAGAATTATTGCCAGCCCAATATGTTTAAAACCATTCAGCCTTGTTTAATGATTCCTATATTATGTGGCTGAAGCAATTTGTGATTATTTAGGCCAGAATTCAAATATCATCATAAGCCCAAATTAAAACTAACATTCAGCATTGATACAAAAATCTTTTTGATCCACATTGTTGAATTAATGGTAACAATACTTGGGCCAAAATTAAACTATTATTGCTACAAGCCCAAATTAATAATTATTGCTACATGACCCAATGCTTGATCCAAAACCTATTATGAAAGGAAGCAAAATTGCTTCATACCTCCAACAGATCCCAATCCTTCTCTTGGGATGGATTTCAAAATTTAATTTGCTAGCATTGGAAACATGAGAGAGAATGTCATTGATATGATTGATGGCATTAAGGCTACACGCTACTCAGGGAAGGAAAAGCAACTTCTATTCAATTAATTTGTTTAATTCATTTAATTGCTTCTCTTCCAATTATTTCTTCTCTCTCATTCTTTCTTTTTTCTTTTTTGGACATTACCCAGCAAACCATGGAAGCTACATTGAGCTACCGAAAAGAAAGAAAGACACGCCAAAAGACCATCACAATGATGGCAAGAAAAAGCAAACTAAAAGTATGTAGTGGCTGAGATTATCACCAAGAATGGTAAGATTTGGTGAGGTAATCTCAGGCTCCACATACCCAAAAAGAAGAAGAAGATCTCGGCCAACAAAGAAGAAGAATCTTGGAGGATGGCTTGTCTCTGATTCTACTCAACTATCATAGGAGGTAGCTAGAGTTGCTACGTGATGGAAGAGGCAGAGATTGGAGCAGATAAAGCTATCATCATCATGAAGCAGCAAGGGCCAGAAGTTCATCTTGGAGAGCAAGGAAGAGATGAAGGGCTCAGATTGATGAAGAGTGGTGACCAAGGAAGGACTAGAGGTAATTGCATGTTGGGTTTTGCATGGGTTATCTCTTCTCTCTCTCTGGCCGAACCGGTTCAAGTTGAAGAAGAAGAAGATTGGCTTGGTTTGTTTGGTTTCAACCTTGGAGGCTTCTCCCTATAAGTAAGGGTGAACAGTTAGGGTTGATTCAAGGAGTGAGAGTACAAAAGCACAGGGTTCTCATAGCTCTCTAAGCTGACAGAATTTCTTCTCCTTCAATGTTCTTATTTTGTAATTTTTCTGTTTAATTTTGTCATGTCTTGAGTCTCATGGAAAAAGGCAAACAGTGAGGTTTGTAATGAAAAAGCCATAGAACGGAAAAAGGCAGAGAGTGCTAAATTAAAAGAAAAAGCCATAGATGTCCTTAGAATTCCTTTGTACATCTGTGTTGTGTTTCATGATTCTGTGGGAATCCCCTTGTAAGTTGGGTTAGCACTTTACAGTTGAAAGCTTGGCTATGACCAAGTGAAGCTCAGTTTGGGTTTAGATTCTGGACTTGTCCCAGATAGGAAGGGTAGTTCCTAGGGAGAATTGGTGTTTGTAATCAAGGATGATTATAGTGAAATTCCATCATTATTATGATGGAGACTGGATGTAGGCTGCCTTGCACTTAGCAGCTGAACCAGGATATATCTTGGTGTAATCTTCTCTCTCTTCTACTCCATTTCTGTTTCTGGTGACCAGGAGATAAAACTGAAAATATCTCGTGCTGACTGACGAGATAAAATGAAAAGTCTCGTGGCTGGGGACGAGACAAAAGAAAAAATCTTGTGGCTAGTTACGAGATAAAAAGACAAAAAAGTTTCCAGAAGTGGTTTCAAAAGCCAGCAAACATTGTCAAGCAAAAAAGGGGGCTAAGATTCAACCCCCCTTCTCTTAGCCACTGATAACCATCAAACTCTTAGCCTATTTCCCATATTCCCATACTCAAAATTAAGTTCAAAAGCCTTAAAATGATGTTATAGAAGCTTACAACCTTTTTGGGAAGGTGAAATAGTTGAAAACAAAGTTAAATTTGTAAAACAGGGCGTGTGCGTGCACACGCCCAGGAAGATTTTGGAAGTGTGCGTACGCATAGGGGTGTGCGTACGCATAGGGGTGTGTGTACGCACAGGTACTAAAATTTACAAGCCTGTTCACTCGCACAAGCTGTGCGAGCGCCCTCAACAGACGACCCTTCTCGACTTGTGCGTTCGCACAGGGCTGTGCGTCCGCACAGGTCGCAATTCTTCATTGATGTGCGCGCACAAGCAATGCCAACGCTGCAAGCAGAGAGCCTTTTCCTGCCTGTGCGTACGCACAGGTCTGTGCGTCTGCACAGAATAAGAATTTTGCAGGATTGTGCGTTCGCACAAGGCTATGCGTGCGCACATATCAGAAATCCTGAAATTCTGCAACTCTACAGAATTTTAGATTTTCAACACCAACTTGGAATGATGATAAATTCCTCTACAAAATTCCAAATCTTTCAAACTTTATATTGGTTTAAAGGTTTAATGAACTTTAATTCTAAATAAATTTCGTTCAATTCTGAGAACCGAGGCAAAAGTTATGATCAGACAAAGTTCACCAAAAACTAACTTTTACCCAAAATCACAATTTTCACAATTTCATTGTAAAACCCAACCAAAACCAAACCAACCCAATCCAGACTCCACTTTTCATCACACTTAACCCTCTATGCCATATCACACCAAACTTACCACATTTTTCTTTCAATTTTCCTCATCCACAACATCAACATCCATATCATATATTTATATATCAACATAAATTACTTCTCAACTTCACAAATCATTCATCATTAACTCAACCATGCTCATATTATTAATCAACAATGTTTAATCATCCAAATCCATCATATCTCAACATCATCATTTAACCATATCAACAATACCAATTTATTGTACACCATCAACCAACCAATCATCAATATCATATAAAATTTCAAACCTATCTTGTGGGTCACTAGCCTAAGTGTCCATGAATATTATATACTACATAGAGGAAATCGAAACCATACCTTGACCGATCCCCAATATGCACCAAACCCCAAATTAAGACCAAGATAAGCTTTCAAGCACAATCTAAGCCACCAAGATTCTCCAACAAGCTCCAAAATCACCATAAGCAAGCTATATGTACAAAAATCATCATAAATCAACCTAGGGCTCATTATAATTAAAATTTCACAAGAGTTTCAATGCCTCTTACCTTACCCAACAGTTTTGGAAGCCAAAACCAACATCAATCAAAAGCTAGAGTGTACCTAAATACCCAAAAATCACAACTTTTCACTTAGCCAAAACCCTAAAAACTCGAAACTTTGAGGAGAAGAACTGAGAGGGATTCGAGCTTGACTTACCATTTTTTGGATGGGTTTTGTAGAGCTTTTCACAAGGAACACATAGCCACAAACGGTGCGGCGATCGGAGCTCCGTAGCTCAAGATATGAGCTTGGGAAGAAGATGATGAATAGTACTCATGGGGTTTCTTCTCCTTCCTTTCTCAGCTGGGTGTGTGTGTGTGTGTGTGTGTGTGTTTAAGTGTGTTGTGTGTGTTTGGGTTCATTAATGAACCCTTATATATGTTGGGCTTGGGCCCAACTTGGGTCCGGTCCAACCCGTTAGCGTTTTGAGCCCCTTCGACCCAACTTTGGGCCAAACCTTTAACAATAACACCCGGTTTTCTATTTCTAATGTTTTTCTAAGGTCTTGGACTATTTTCACTTTTTCTCGTGCAGCGCCGGGCAGACTTGAACCGGTTAAACTGGTTCAATAGCCGGTTCACGATTTTTTATGGTTTTTTGCAGAAAACACATTTTCTGACTCAAAAGGATCCACTGAGTCTAAAAATCATATTTAAATCCCCAAATTTTCATCCTAACTTTCTGGAATTTAATTTGGGCATTTAAATGATTTTATCCGTTAAAAATCCAGTTCTTACATCCCGAAACCCACCGTCCCCGATTACGGATCCTTTGTTATTTGAAACCAAGAAAAGCCTTGGAAAGGAGTCTTTCAACTTCCCCGACTGTAGTCATGTATCCTCCCAAAATCTGGTTGATCCACCATCTCCTACTTCCATAGCAAGACCATCAATTATCTTCTGCCTGACAGTCTGCTCTTTTATTTGCAGGTTGCATATATATTTCCATGGGCCCCCTTTTGCCGGTATAGCTTGAGTAGACAATAACTGGTTAGGGTTCAGATTATTGCATGAGCACACAATCTTCTTTCATAGTGGGCAATCTTCTTTAGAAAATCTCCACCACCACTTGAACAATAAGGCGGCATTACGAACCATCGCGTCTCCTACACCTAACCCTCCCAGTTTCTTCGGTGTATGTATCATCTCCCATTTTACCAGAGCCAACCCGACTCTTCCATCGTCCTTCCCTTAAAAGAACCTCCGCTATGATGACAAGTCATCTTAGCCTAGTTTTACTAGCCTTTTTCTTTGATTTTATTAGGTTTTATGCACTTTCTTGCATTCTAAGTAAGTAATTTGGAATGAAAATGCATGGTTTCTTTGAATCAAATAACCACTATTTAATTGATGCTAAATCATGAGGTTTAAGCAAAATTTAATTGATTTTTAATGATTTATAAACCTTGTGAATTTGGTGATACTTTGATTGGTTGTTTTGATTACTTGTAGGTGAAGAAAAGAAAAAAAAATAAGAAAAGCGTAACCTAAGGAGCATGATCTAAGCAAAGAAATAAAGCGTGGCACAAGGAAAGGAAGCGTGGCTCAAAGAAGGAGAAGCATAAGTGCATTCAAGAAACAAGGGCACAAAACTCTTGCCAAGAGGTTTAAAGCTCTTGTGGAGAGCTTTCCTTCAAAGAATCAAGAGCCAAGCTCTTGGCAAAGAGCTTTGAAGCTCTTGCCAAGAGCTTTATCAAGAACACATGAAGAAGGAATCAAGAGCCAAGCTCTTGGCAAAGAGCTTTGAAGCTCTTGCCAAAGAGCTTTTTCGTGCATGCCTTGGAGAAAATCAAGAAGGAAAAGCCCACTAATGCACTCACCAAGACTTGAACCCATGACCAAGGGGAGGGGGCCAGCGCTACTTCACAAGGAAAAACAAGCCAAAATTAGCTTGTTTTCACTCACCAAGGTTCGAACTAGGCACCTCAAGAAAGCAAGACTTTGGGGGCTTCTCTAGTGCCAAGGAAATTAGCTCCACAAGTGCTCCACCCAAGATTTGAACCAATGACCTCAAGGACAAGTAAAGCTCTTGCAAAGAGCTTTGCTCTCTTGTCACAAAGGACCGTGCGCAACACATTGGAAGGAAAGGGGATCAAAGCTCTTGGCCAAAGCTCTTGCCAAGAGCCGAACTCTTCCCTGGGAGGTGCACCATGGGCTGAAAATTGAACTAAAAATCCAAATTAATTCATTTCTTCACCAAATCAAAAGTCCATCCAAATTCCAAAATCCAAGAATAGAAAGTGTATAAATAGGAGCTAGTTTGATGTAATTAGGAACCTTTTGACACCTCTAGATTTTACTTTGAATGTTCCTTTTGAACTTTGATTTTTATTTTTGAGCTTTTTACTTGTGAATTGGGATCTTAGAGAATTTGGAAGGAGAATTGATCTATCTTCTTCCTTGTTCTTGCTTGAGCACTCTTTTATTTCTTGCTTTTGATCTTGGGTGAAGAATTGAAGAACTTCTGTTTCAATCTCACCTTAAGATCTCTTGTTTACTTTCTCTACATAATTAAATTTCCATTTCTGTTTACTTTACTGCATCTTCTTCTACTCTTCTGCAATTTACTTCTACAACTTACTTTTTTTTATTTCTTTTGCAATTAATCTTGTTGGATCAAGGAAGGATTTGAGATCTAGACTTGTTATCTAGTCTCTTCCACACCTGAGATCTTCAACCATCTCTTATTTTGCTGCAAATTAAGCACCCTTTCTTTTTACTTCTCAAAGTATTTTACCTCTCTGTTTGAGATCTATTTCAATTCAACTCAACTTTTGCTCTTCTGTTTAATTGTAATTCACTTGTTCTTGTTTAAATTCTGCAATCCCAACTCCCAATCCCTTTTATAATTCAAGTCATTTACATTTCTTGCACTTTAAGATTCAGCCATTTACATTTTTTGCAATCTAAGTTTCTGCAATTTACATTACTTATTCTTTAAGATTCACCTTATTTACTTTCTTTGCTCTTTAATTTCCTGCAATTTACCCCTCTCCCTTTACATTTCAAGCAATTTAGTTTCCGTCAAATACAAACAACTCAACCAATACTTGATTCGCTTGACTAAATCAACCACTAAACTAAAATTGCTCAATCCCTCAATCCCTGTGGGATCGACCTCACTCATGTGAGTTATTATTACTTAATGCGACCCGGTACACTTGTCGGTTAGTTTTGTGTTGGATCGTTTTTCACACTATCAAGTTTTTGGCGCCGTTGCCGGGGATTGATTAGATTGACAATGATTAAGTGAAGTGGAGATCTAGATCAAGCACTTTTTATTTTTTTTCGGTTTTCTTTAATTTTTGACTAACACACTAACTGTTTGAATTTTTGCTTAAGCCAATTAACATTTCACTTCAGCCATGGATTGAAGTGTTATTGCTTTCTGGTGTTGTGATTCTTATGCCTTGGTTGTATGTCAGGTACAAGGAGAGTTATACCCACATTTTGTGAACAAGACGAAAGAACCCTCAGAAGATTAAGAAGAGCTGAAAGAGGGAAAAACATTATTGGAGAAGAAGAGTCAGAAGAAGAATTCCAAGATATGGAGGAACACTTAACAAACCCACCAAATGGAGCTGAAGGAACAGCCAATAACAACAATAATCCACCACAGAGAAGAGTTTTGGCTTCCTACACATGTGCAGATCCTAGACATTGTGGGAGTAGCATTCTTACCCCAAATGTTAATGCAAATAACTTTGAACTAAAGCCACAACTCATCACCTTGGTTCAAAATAATTGTTCTTATGGAGGAGGACCACTGGAAGACCCTAACCAACACTTGTCCACCTTCTTGAGGATTTGTGACACTGTCAAAACCAATGGTGTACACCCTGACAGTTACAAGCTACTGCTATTTCCATTTTCTCTCAGAGACAAAGCCACTCAATGGTTGGAATCCTTCCCAAGAGACAGCATCAACAATTGGGATGATCTAGTAACCAAGTTCCTTGCCAAGTTTTACCCACCTTAAAGAGTTATTAGATTGAAGACTGAAGTGCAAACATTCACACAAATGGATGCTGAACCCTTGTATGAGGCATGGGAACGATACAAAGCTCTAATCAGGAAGTGTCCACCAGGAATGTTCAGTGAGTGGGACAGATTGCAAAATTTTTATGAAGGCTTGACACTAAAATCTCAAGAGGCTTTGGATTATTCAGCAGGAGGCTCTTTACAATTAATGAAAATGGCAGAGGAAGCTCAAATTTTCATTGATATGGTGGCCAACAATCAATATTTCTTTGCTCACCAAAGGCAACGCCAACCATCACAAAGGAAAGGAGTGATGGAGTTGGAAGGAGTGGACTCAATCTTGGCTCAAAACAAAATGATGCAGTAGCAAATTCAACAACAATTTGAGCAAATGGCCAAGAGGATTGATAGTATCTAAGTTGCAGCAGTTAACACAAGCCAACCATCATCCACATGGGGGCAAAATGAAGAAACTCAAGAGGAGCAGCAGCAAGAACAAGTCCAGTACATACACAACCAAAATTCTGGGCCAAATGAAGTCTATGGTGATACTTACAACCCTTCTTAGAAGAACCACCCAAATCTTAGGTGGGGAGACAATCACAACCAGAATCAACAACCATGGCAGAGAAACTCAAATCAAAACACTTCAAGAAACAACCAAAACCACAACCAGCAGCAAACTAACCAAAACCCTTACAGAAAACCCCAAAACAACTACCCCAACTCCAACCATTACCCATCCAATAATCAAACCTCAAATCAAAACACTTACCCTCAACCCTTAACACCCCACAATCAACCAATCTCACAAGAATCTCAAAGGATTAACAACTTGGAGCTCTTAATGGAAAAGATGATGAAAAATCAAGAGATGACATTGAGGAACCATAAAGCCTCTATGAAAAATATGGAAAGACAAATTAAAAAACTCTCCAAGTAAATTGCCATCAAAAGGCCATCAAGCTCACTACCAAGTGACACCATTCCTAATCCAAAAGAGGAGTGCAAGGCAATACAACTGAGGAGTGGAAAAATTCTGGTGAAAAATGAAGAAGCGACCAAGAAGCCAAAGGAAAGTGACAAGAAACAAGCTGAAGAAGAGAAAGCCAATGATGAAGATGTAATAGCAAGCAAGCAGACCTCAGAAGAGCTCAAAGAAAAGGAAGATCAGTCACAAAAATCAAGGAAAGAGAAGGAAGCAATGAAAGAGCCAACCAAGGAACAAAGGCAGGGAGTGAACTTCACACCACCTTTGCCATATCCTCAAAGGTTCAACAAAGAGACTAAGGACCAACACTTCCCAAAATTTCTTGAAATCTTCAAGAAGTTGGAGATCAATATTCCCTTAGCTGAAGCACTTGAGCAAATGCCCCTGTATGCAAAGTTCTTAAAAGAACTCATCAACAAGAAGAGAAGTTGGCAAGTTAATGAAACTGTACTGCTTACTGAGGAATGCAGAGCACTAATCCAGAAGGGACTTCCTCCCAAACTCGATGACCCTGGGAGTTTCTTTCTACCCTGCACCATTGGCAGTATGACCATCAACAAGGCAATGTGTGACTTAGGAGCTAGTATCAATCTAATGCCTGCCTCTCTAGTGAACAAGCTAAGCATAAAAGAGGTGAAACCAGTACAGATGTCTCTAGAATTGGTGGATAAATCAGTGATATGCCCCAGGGGTATAATTGAGAACCTTCTAGTCAAAGTTGACAGATTCATCTTTCCTACAAATTTTGTGATCTTAGATTCAGACCAGGATGAGGGCGACTCCATTATACTGGGAAGACCGTTCTTGGCCACTGCTAGGGCCATCATAGACATAGAGCAAGGAGAATTAACCCTCAGGATGCATGATGAAAGTATCACTCTGAATGTACTTCCAGAAACACAGAGCAGTAATGAAAAAAAGAATGGTACAGAAACAGACAAAGAGAATCTGCAGTGGAAGGAGGGAATCAACAAGACAAACAACAACTGCCCTCCCAAGCAAGAGATAGATGATGCAGCTGGTCAAATAGAGAAAGAGACTGTGCAAAATAATGAAGAAGTTCAAGAAGACATTGGAGTAGTGGCAACCAAAAAGAGAAATCTCAAGGGGAAACCTATTGTCAAAGAAGAAAGGTCAACAAAAGGAGGGAAGAAAAACAAGAACAAAAGCAAAAAGGGTTGGACGAACAAAAAAATTCCAACAGAAGGGTTCTCCAAAGGTGATAAGGTGCAATTAGTTTATCAACAGTTGGGGACTGAGGATCACTACACCATTAATCAAATACTCTCTCTCGAGCATGTGGAAATTGAGCACTAAGGAACAAAGAAGAAGCTCACAATCAGAGGGAACAAGCTGAGGCACTATAGTCATCAACCACCATAAAAGAAGGGTTTAATGTCAAGCTAATGACAATAAAAGAGCGCTCCATGGGAGGCAACCCATGATTTAAGATTCCTGCTTGCTTTTAAATTCAATAAATTATGATCACCTTAGCATGATTTTGAATGTACTTGACAGATGCATAAATTGTTTTGAAACATATGCCAGACTTCTAAGTTTGGTGTGCTTGACAACACATAGAAGCTAACTTTTCAAACATATGCTTGGTCACTTCGATGAAGTATATGACCAAACATTAAGTTTGGTGTCGGCATATGTATCAATTATAAGAAAGATCAACTTTTGTTCAGAAAAGAAAAGAGACAACCAAAATCATGCAGAGATGAATCATGCATCATTTTATTCTAGGAATTTTTGAATTGAAATTCATGATGAAAGTATCAATTGTGACAAATGCTTGTTCTTAACATTAATCTCTTAGCAAGAGATAAGTTTGGTGTTCACCAAATCTTGGTTCACTAAGTAAGGGACACAATTGATCTTTCATGGAAAAAAAAAGAAAAAATAAATAAATAAATAATGCAATCTTTTTTTTTTCACCACCGTGCTTCAAGTGTATCCTAAAGCACATCAATTTTGTTTAATTAGAAAGAAAGGAGGCTGAAGCAAAGGCAAGGCAAGGGAACGGTTATGACAAGTCAAGAAAAGGGTCACATGTGCCTATGAAGGTGTGCCAACTTTGAACAAAAAAATCTGCATGCTAGTCACCTTGAGGAACGGACTCCATGCAACCAATGGGAGGAGAATCCTTGTCAACTTTCAAGAGAACATGCAAGCCGTTCATCTCATAGGGTCACTAGGTTGTTCAACTCAATCTCCACCCTTCATAATCTATGACCGAACTATTCCTCAAGTGTAGTCTTTGGCCAACACTTTTCTCCCTGCCTATAAATGAGTGGAGACATCTCTTGCAGCATATGTACCTACAAACTTTCTTTACAAACACAAATCTCTGCCTCCACCTTTTGCAATTCTATACATATACACCACCTCTCTCATAATAGCAACATTCCTCTCTACATCTCCTGTACATTGCTAAGCCGTGCCTCAACCAATCCCCAAGTCCATCCCTACTTCTCTGCTTTCTCTAAACCCATGGCCTCATCAAGTTCAAGGAGAAGACCAGGAAAAGAACCAATGGTAACAGAACCTCCAGCCTACGATGCAAGAAAATTCAGATCTCAATTTCATGAAGGAAGATACCACAGGCTCATGAAGTCAAAGCGCATTATTTATGAGATGGGCTTCGAGGTAAAGGGAGGGGAATACCCCATAATGAAGCAAATCACCAATGAAAGAAGATGGGAGCTTCTGTGCGATCCTCTCACTGATATTAGTGCGGTGATGATCAGAGAAATTTATGCAAACGCGGTGAAATAAAGCAAAGACAGTGTCTCCTACAAGAGCTATGTTAGAGGAGTTGAAGTGGATTTCAGTCCAGCATCCATTACAAGGGCCTTGAAATTGAGAACCATAAATTATGAAGAGCCCAGCTATGAAGCCAGACTGCGAAGGGAGAATGATCCCGATGAGATCCTACAGGGGATATGCTTGGAAGGCACGGACTGGGAAAGAGATTCAAAAGGAGCCCCAAGCCACTTGAAGAGAATGAATCTTACCCCTGAAGCCAAGGGGTGGTACGAGGTAGTAAAAAGATCCATACTTTCCACTGGGAACACCTCATCTGTTATAATTAAGCATGCACTCTTAGTATACTGTATCCTACATGGAGGAAAAATCAATTTGGCACAACTCATTGCCAACAGTATCCAAGAAATGGCTGAAAACACAAGCACTTCAAGTAGGCTTGGCCATCCAAGCACCATCCTAAGGCTCTGCAACAAAGCTAGAGTGATCTTTGAAGATGAGGACATGGAGAAAGTAAAGAAAGGGAAGGGAATTACAAAGAGAAGCATGGAAGGCATTAATGAAGAAGATGAGCAAGAAGAAGAACCCCGAAGGAGAAGAAGATCTCAAAGGGAAGGAGAACAAACTCTTGGTGCCATAGATTTAAGTCAATTGCAGAGAGCTCTTGAAGAAATATCACAACAAAATAAAAGAGCACAAGAACAGTACTCAAGGCAACAAGAGCAATATCTAGAGCACCAAGAGCAATATTTGAGAAATAGGGAGCAAAACGAAGCTTGGCAGCACAGAATGGAGGAAAGATTGGAGAGCTGGCAGCAACAATCAATGACCCAACAACAAGAATTCCAAGCCAAGATTCTTGAAGGACAAAGGGAACTCACAACAGGACTTCAAGAGTCATATGATAAGATGTTCCTGACCCAAGCCAAGTATGGGGAGTATACTCACAACCTGTATCAGTGGAAGAACATTCATCACACTATTGGAGAAGTTAGACATGTGCAACAATCAGACTGTAAAGAGGATGTGCAAGCAAGGTTGGAATATTTAACCCGCTGCATGCCAGTACTAAATCCACAAATCAAATTATTTGATCAATGCTAAGAACTTAGAGACCGCCAGGCAGCAAAGTCTCGGCTTAATACCCAGGTAGCATTCCAAAGATTAGAGGCAGTCGGGCTTTCAGGTCTCACAGATCCTGTTTGGGAAAGAAGATGTCCTCGTGAAGAAGCTCAAGATTATACACAGACGAGGAAGAGAAAGAAGGGAGAATCCAGCAAATCCAAAAGAATGGAAATGCTTGACAAATAGAGGTGGTGAAGCTCCTTTCCTTACTTTTACTTAAATAAGGAAGATGCATGTCTGAAACATGACATGCCTCCAATTGCTTTATGTTTTACTATTTCTTTTGTTTACATTAGCAGTTAGTTAAGAATAAAATATCTGCATAATGAGTGTCATCATTCATCAACTTGAATGCTTTGTTTTGTTTCCCATGCTGTCTGAATAAAAGAGAGATGCTTGATCTAGAAAAGTAATTGTTCAATGTTGCAAAAGTTAGAATGAAAGTTAGTGGTGGTGTGTGTTTGATTCAATTGATAGCTCATAGAATAAATGCTGAAGAATGACTTGTTACTTGAAGCTTAAGCCAGTTTGCTGCTATGATCCTTTAATTAATGAAAGCCCCTTGAAAATAAACCAAAACAGAAAGAAAAAGAAAGAATAAAAGCCAAAAGATGGCAAAGAAATAAACAATAAGGCTAGACACCAATAGCTTGGACCCTAGGACATATGCCTGTGGTGTTTGTGTACTAGGATATGCTTGGACAAGTAGGTTCTAAGGAGTATTTTAAAACTTGACAACTTAGATCAACTGATTTGGGATTGCCAACTGAAAGTCCACAATAAAGAGCAACCTAGCTACAAAACATTTAGTGATCCAAAGAGATGCTGGGCATCAATGATCCTAGGAAGAAAAAAATGAGCCATGTGTCTGTGGTGAAAAAAATGTTGAGTGAAAATAAGCCAAAGGCCACTGCAACATTTGCCACCAAGCCTTTAATAAGTAATAAGCTCTTTATGCAAAAGAAAGAAGAAAAGCTAACAAGGGAAATGATTAAAAAGTAAGGCATTGTAGCAGCAACCTTGGTGAACCCTTGAGGGAGCATTGTTTGTTTTGACAGCAAGTAATAAATGAGCTATTCTTGATCTGCATAAAACCCCATAAACCAAATTCAACTCTTTGCCTAATAAGGACATGCATACTTATCTATTTCATTCTATCTTATCTTATGTTTAAGTGCTTGCTTGGGGACAAGCAAGTTTTAAGTTTGGTGTTGTGATGACAAGTCATCTTAGCCTAGTTTTACTAGCCTTTTTCTTTGATTTTATTAGGTTTTATGCACTTTCTTGCATTCTAAGTAAGTAATTTGGAATGGAAATGCATGGTTTCTTTGAATCAAACAACCACCATTTAATTGATGCTAAATCATGAGGTTTAAGCTAAATTTAATTGATTTTTAATGATTTATAAACCTTGTGAATTTGGTGATACTTTGATTGGTTATTTTGATTACTTGTAGGTGAAGAAAAGAAAAAAAATAAGAAAAGCATAACCTAAGGAGCATGATCTAAGCAAAGAAAGAAAGCGTGGCACAAGGAAAGGAAGCGTGGCTCAAAGAAGGAGAAGCATAAGTGCATTCAAGAAACAAGGGCACAAAGCTCTTGCCAAGAGCTTTAAAGCTCTTGTGGAGAGCTTTAAAGCTCTTGTGGAGAGCTTTCCTTCAAAGAATCAAGAGCCAAGCTCTTGGCAAAGAGCTTTATCAAGAACACATGAAAAAGGAATCCAGAGCCAAGCTCTTGGCAAAGAGCTTTGAAGCTCTTGCCAAAGAGCTTTTTCGTGCATGCCTTGGAGAAAATCAAGAAGGAAAAGCCCACTAATGCACTCACCAAGACTTGAACCCATGACCAAGGGGAGGGGGCCAGCGCTACTTCACAAGGAAAAACAAGCCAAAATTAACTTGTTTTCACTCACCAAGGTTCGAACTAGGCACCTCAAGGAAGCAAGACTTTGGGGGCTTCTCTAGTGCCAAGGAAATTAGCTCCACAAGTGCTCCACCCAAGATTTGAACCAATGACCTCAAGGACAAGTAAAGCTCTTGCCAAGAGCTTTCAAGCTCTTGCAAAGAGCTTTGCTCTCTTGTCACAAAGGACCGTGCGCAACACATTGGAAGGAAAGGGGATCAAAGCTCTTGGCCAAAGCTCTTGCCAAGAGCCGAACTCTTCCCTGGGAGGTGCACCATGGGCTGAAAATTGAACTAAAAATCCAAATTAATTCATTTCTTCACCAAATCAAAAGCCCATCCAAATTCCAAAATCCAAGAATAGAAAGTGTTAAATAGGAGCTAGTTTGATGTAATTAGGAACCTTTTGACACCTCTAGATTTTACTTTGAATTTTCCTTTTGAACTTTGATTTTTATTTTTGAGCTTTTTACTTGTGAATTGGGATCTTAGAGAATTTGGAAGGAGAATTGATCTCACTTCTTCCTTGTTCTTGCTTGAGCACTCTTTTATTTTCTTGCTTTTGATCTTGGGTGAAGAATTGAAGAACTTCTGTTTCAATCTCACATTGAGATCTCTTGTTTACTTTCTCTGCATAATTAAATTTCCATTTCTGTTTACTTTACTGCATCTTCTTCTACTCTTCTGCAATTTACTTCTGCAACTTACTTTTCTTTATTTCTTTTGCAATTAATCTTGTTGGATCAAGGAAGGATTTGAGATCTAGACTTGTTATCTAGTCTCTTCCACACCTGAGATCTTCAACCATCTTTTATTTTGCTGCAAATTAAGCACCCTTTCTTTTTACTTCTCAAAGTATTTTACCTCTCTGTTTGAGATCTATTTCAATTCAATTCAACTTTTGCTCTTCTGTTTAATTGAAATTCACTTGTTCTTGTTTAAATTCTGCAATCCCAACTCCCAATCCCTTTTATAATTCAAGTCATTTACATTTCTTGCACTTTAAGATTCAGCCATTTACATTTCTTGCAATCTAAGTTTCTGCAATTTACATTACTTGTTCTTTAAGATTCAGCTTATTTACTTTCTTTGCTCTTTAATTTCCTGCAATTTACCCCTCTCCCTTTACATTTCAAGCAATTTAGTTTCTGTCAAATACAAACAACTCAACCAATACTTGATTCGCTTGACTAAATCAACCACTAAACTAAAATTGCTCAATCCCTCAATCCCTGTGGGATCAACCTCACTCATGTGAGTTATTATTACTTGATGCGACCCGGTACACTTGCCGGTTAGTTTTGTGTTGGATCGTTTTCCACACTATCACGCTGCAATGAAATTAATTTTTTCACCACCGCAACAGGTATTTTATACAAACTGAGATAATAAATAGGCATACTATTGATAACTGACTTGATGAGGATCAACTTTTCTGCTTTACTGAGAACCTTAGCTTTCCACAAACTGAGTTTTTCCTCCACCTTATCTATTACCGGCTTCTATGTTTTTACCAGTCTTGGGTTTGCTCCTAGGTTAATACCCAGATACTTCACCGGTAGAGATGTCGCCCTGCATCCTAGTAATCCGCACATCCGATCCACCCACTCCTGACTGCAATTTACCGGTATTAGGCTGGACTTCTCAAAGTTAATGCTCAATCCGGATATTACTTCAAAGCACCGCAATAGTCTCTTGTAATTTCTCAATGTTTCCTCCTCCGGTGGACAGAACAATATAATGTCATCAGCAAATTGTAGGTGTGATAACTCTGTATTATACCTACCAACCAAAAGAGGAGATATTCTCCCATTTCTAACCGCCTCCCCAATCATCCTGTTCAACACATCTACAACCAGAACAAATAGAAACGGTGATAGAAGATTGCCTTGCCGCACCCCCTTTCCATCTTAAATGGTTTCGATGGTGACCTGTTAACCATTATGGAGATGGATGCTGACCTGATACACTCTGTAACCCACGCCCTCCACCTTCTTCCGAAGCCCATTTTTTCTAGTACAATATCAACAAAGTTCCACTTGACTCTGTCATAGGCATTTTGGAACTCCAATTTGATTATTTCTGATGCCCTTCTTTTCAGTTTTAGCCATTGTATAGTTTCACATGCGATTAATGCTCCGTCATGTATCCTCCTACCTTTAACAAAATCACTTTGTGATTCCCCAACTAAGCTTGGCATTACGCTCCTCATTCTTCTTGTCAACACTTTTGATATCACCTTATAGATGCATCCAACCATACTGATTGGTCTAAGATCTTTTATCTCCTTCGCACCCACAAATTTCGGTGCCAGCGCTACCTAAGTAACATTAGAGTTTACTGGTACCTTTGCCGTCTCAAAGAAGGTCATTACAGCTTTAGTGAACTCCACTCCAATCTCCTCCCAACACTTTTTTATAAAGTTCATGTTATACCCGTCACTACCCGGCGCCTTAGATGATTCGCAATCCTATACAGCATCCTTTACTTCCTCCTCCGATGGTAACATCTCTAACGCTTGAGCTTCCTCCATTTCCAGTCGATTGCCTAGACCATCTCGAAAGTTAATGTTTGGAGAAACTTCCTACTGGAACAGTTTCCTACAGAAATCTCTAACGGCAACCTTTATTCTCGCATGATTCCTTACCAACCTCCCGTTAATCACTAAAGACTCAATCTGATTATTCCTTCTTCTTGTTGAGGCAATGTTGTGGAAATATCTTGTGTTCCTGTCCATCTCCTTGGCGTGTTGAGATCTAGATATTTGTTTCCAGCGTATATCTTGTCTCGTATACCATAACTCACAGCACCTCACTAGCGCCTTCCTTCTTGCTTCTACTGTACCATCATAAACCCCGATACTGACCATGTCGTCTACTTTCTTTATCTCTTTCTCAAACTTTTTTATCTTTTCAGGTATATTCCCAAAGTGCTGCTTGTGCCTGATAAACCACTATTTTATGGTTTATAATGTGTTTAATTGTGTGGTTTTATCATGATCTTTACCCACTTATTCATATGATTAGCATGCATTTATAATTCCTTCCTAAAATTATTATATGATTAAAAACTGCTTCCTAGAGACTTTTAATTATGTATTTTAATTCTCCTTTATTCCATTCGACGACGTGATCTGTGTGTTAAGTGTTTCAGGCTTTATAGGGCATGAATGAGTTAGAGATTGGAAAGGAAGCTTGCAAAAAATGGAAGGAACACAAGAAGTTGGGGAGATGACTAGCGAGAAGTGACGCGGCCGCATGGCTCACGCGACCGCGCGAAAGAGAGGAAATCGCAGTGACGCGGTCGCATGGCTCACGCGACCGCGCGGATTGGAATAGCACAAGTGACGCGGAGGCGTGGATGACATGCCCGCGTGGCAAAGCAAAACGCCGAATGACGTGTCCGCATGAATGACGCGATCGCGTGACATGCGCGATCTGCATAATCTGCAAAATTTACTGGGGGCAATTTTGGGCCCTGTTTTGACCCAATTTTCGGCCCAGAGAGGCAGACTAGAGCCAGAGAACATGCAGAAACCAACAACAACATTCATTCTACACAATTTTAGTTTTTTAGATCTAGTTTTACTCCTCCTCTAGGTTTTTCTCTCTACACATTCATAGTTTTTAGGATTTTTATTTCTATTGCTTTTTGCATTGGGGTATAGAGAAGAGTTATTACCTCATCAAGACTTCGTCATTTTAGTTCGTTTTCTTTACTTGGCTTTACTCTTCCATGTCCTTTAATTTGTTCACTTTCACTATTGGATTATTTTAGAATTTATTAATACAAGAATTACTTTTATTTTTAATTGATTCCTTTGAGTTTTATTTATCATGTCTTTCTTTAATTCCCTTTCTTATGTTATGAGTTCTACATTCACAATGAGCGAGTAGTTCCCTAACTTGATGGGGAGTTGATTGAAAGAAATCCTTGAGTTGGGGTACTTAAAAGAAAAATTGTAATTGGGTTTATCGTTGGAATGCTCTCTAATCACCGACACTAATCCTTTTCAATTGAGCGGATTGGAACTTGTGAATAGAAACAGCATTCCAACTTGTTTAACCTTCCCTTATGGTGCACGAATTGTGAATCACACTTTTCACAACGCGTACCACTAACCAGCAAGTGCACTAGGTCGTCCAAGTAATACCTTACGTGAGTAAGGGTCGAATCCCACAGAGATTGTTGGTTTGAAGCAATCTAGGGTTATCTTGTGATTCTTAGTCAGGAAATCAATTATATTTATCAGTTGGATTGCGAATAAACAAGAGAGCATGGATTAAAGGTTACTTGTTGTGCAGTAATGGAGAATATGTTGGAGTTTTAGAGATGCTTTGCGTTCTGAATCTCTGCTTTCCTCTGTCTTCTGATTCATGCATGCACGTCCTCCTATGGCAAGCTGTGTGTTGGTGGATCACCATTGTTAATGGCTACCATCCATCCTTCCAGTGAAAATGGTCCGGGTGCGCTGTCACCGCACGGCTAATCATCTGCAGGTTCTCAATCGTACCGGAATAGGATTTACTATCCTTTTGTGTCTGTCACTACGCCCAGCACTCACGAGTTTGAAGCACGTCACAGTCATTCAATCCCAGAGTCCTACTCGGAATACCACAGACAAGGTTTAGACTTTCCGGACTCTCATGAATGCCGCCATCAATCTAGCTTATACCACGAAGATTCTGGTTGAGAGATCTACGAGATACTCATTCAATCTAAGGTAGAACGGAAGTGGTTGTCAGACATGCGTTCATAGGGAATGATGATGATTGTCACGTTCATCACATTCAGGGTGAAGTGCGAATGAATATCTTAGATAGGAACACGCATGTTGAATAGAAAACAGAAATACTTGCATTAATTCATCGAGGCACAGCAGAGCTCCTCACCCCCAACAATGGAGTTTAGAGACTCATGCCGTCAGAGAATACAAAGTTCAGATCTAAAAATGTCATGAGATACAAAATAAGTCTCTAAAAGTTGTTTAAATACTAAACTAGTAGCCTAGGTTTACAGAAAATGAGTAAACCATAACAGATGGTATAGAGATCCACTTCTGGGGCCCACTTGGTGTGTGCTGGGGCTGAGACTTAAGCAATTCACGTGCATAAGGCCATTTTGGGTGTTCAACGCCAGGTTTGGATCCATTTCTGGCGTTGAACTCCAACTTTTAATCCTTTTCTGGCGCTGGATGCCAGAATTGGGCAGAGAACTGGCGTTGAACGCCAGTTTACGTCGCCTATCCTTGAGCAAAGTATGGAATATTATATATTGCTGGAAAGCCCTAGATGTCTACTTTCCAACACAATTGAAAGCACGCCATTTCGAGTTCTGTAGCTCCAGAAAATCCATTTTGATTGCAGGGAGGTCAGAATCCAACAGCATCAGCAGTCCTTTTTCAGCCTGAATCAGATTTTTGCTCAGCTCCCTCAATTTCAGCTAGAAAAATAACTGAAATTATAGAAAAACACACAACTCATAGTAAAGTCCAGAAATATGAATTTTTCCTAAAAACTAATGAAAATAAACTAAAAACTAACTAAAACATACTAAAAGCTATATGAAATTAACCCCAAAAAGCGTATAAAATATCCGCTCATCACAACACCAAACTTAAACTGTTGCTTGTCCTCAAGCAACTAGACAAATAAAATAGAAGACTAATAGGTTGAGAAGCAATAATATCTCAGAGTTCTTGAGTGAAGCTCAGATTCTAATCAGATGAGCGGGACTAGTAGCTTTTTGCTTCCGAACAGTTTTGGCATCTCACTTTATCCATTGAAGCTCAGAGTGATTGGCATCTATAAGAACTTAGAATTCAGATAGTGTTATTGATTCTCCTATTTCAGTATGATGATTCTTGAACACAGCTATTTCATGAGTCTTGGCCGTGGCCCTAAGCACTTTGTTTTCCAGTATGACCACCGGATACATAAATGCCACAGACACATAATTGGGTGAACCCTTTGGATTGTGAGTCAGCTTTGCTAAAGTCCCCAATTAGAGGTGTCCAGAGTTCTTAAGCACACTCTTCTTTCTGCTTTGGACCTTGACTTTAACCGCTCAGTCTCAAGTTTTCACTTGACACCTTCACGCCACAAGCACATGGTTAGGGACAGCTCGGTTTAGCCGCTTAGGCCAGGATTTTATTCCCTTAGGCCCTCCTATCCACTGATGCTCAAAGCCTTGGGATCCTTTTTATTACCCTTGCCTTTTGATTTTAAGGGCTATTGGCTTTTTCTGCTTTTTTTTTTTGCTGCTTTTTCTTGCTTCAAGAATCATTTTTATGATTTTTCAGATTATCAATAACATGTCTCATGTTCACCATTCTTTCAAGAGCCAACATATTTAACAGTCTTAAACAACAAATTCAAAAGACATATGCACTGTTCAAGCATTCATTCAGAAGACAGAAAGCATTGCCACCACATTTAATTAATTAGAATTTCTCTTATTAAAACTCGAAATTTTATTGCCTCTTATTCAAAAGATCTACTACTTTATTCATGTTTGCTGATGATGAAAAAAATAAACTATAGCTTAATTGGAGAAAAAAATCAAAATAGACACTAGTTACTACTATATGACTCCTAAGGTAAACTTCTACAAGGACACTATCACAGAGTTAAGGCAGAAATTGGAAATTAACAACCTTTATTCTGGGAGAACGGGGGTTCCTCTGATCTTTGGGGTGCTTGGTCCTGCAAGAGATAACTTCTGGCACTTCAAGTCCCTTAAGTCACGCCCTTGCTCTTCTTGTTCTTTAAACATATAGGTAAGAATTTGACTGTGTTCCTTCTGTTCTTTTATGATTTGTTCCATAGCTTCCCGTATCTTGGTAACAGACGTCTCAAGATACTCCCAATATTCAGATTGAGGGATTTCTGGGAGAAATTCCTGCGTTTTCTTCTTGATGGGATCATCCTGTGCTTGTTGTTTTTCCATTGATGCCTTGGTGATTGACTTCTCAACTGAGATGTACTCAGTTATTCCCATCCTTACTCCAGCATCCTTGTAGAGTAGCGATATCACGCTTGGATAAGCCAACCTGGCTTCTTTAGAATTTTTGTTAGCAATTTTGTAGAGTTCAGCTGAGATCAGCTGATGAGCTTCCACTTCTTTTCCCATCATGATGCAATGGATCATCACTGCTCTTTTAACTGTGACTTCAGAACAGTTGCTGGTAGGCAACAGAGAATGCCCAATGAAGTCCAGCCATCCTCTGGCGACTGGTTTGAGATCTTCTCTCTTGAGTTGATTTGGGACACCCTTTGTGTTGGTGGTCCACCTGGCTCCAGGGATACATATGTCCTTTAGAATCTTATCCAGGCCCTTGTCTGTTCTCATCATTCTCCTGTTGAAGGAGTCTGGATCATCTTTCAGCTGAGGTAGCTTTAAGATCTCTCTGATCTTGTCAGGGGTGGTATGAACAATCTTTCCTCTGACCATGGTCCGATATTCATAGAAAGTAGTTCCAGATAGTTTTTGCTTGTCAGTCTGCCACATATTAGCATAAAACTTCTGGATCATATTCCTTCCCACTTTCGTTTCAGGATTAGCTAGGACTTCCCAGTTCCTGATTCGAATTTGCTCCTGGATCTCCGGATATTCATCTTCCTTCAGATCGAATATAACTTCCGGGATCACTGATCTCAGACCCATTATTTTATTATAATGGTCTGAATGTTCTTTAGATAAGAACTTCCCTTGATTCCAAAGTGGTTTTGGAACGCTCTCTTTCTTGCCTCTTGGAGTGGGTTATTTTCCTTTGGGAGCCATGATCTTAGTGATCGCGAATAAACACACTAAACTTAGAGGTTTGATTGTCCTCAAGCAAAAGAAAAGAAAGGAGAGGGAGAGAGGGAGAGCTAGGTGCAATTGTTGATGGGAGGGGAGGGAGGCCAAACTCAAATTTATAGGGAGGGAGGGTGGGTTTTTCGAAAAAGAAGAGATAAAGATATGATAAAAAGATTTATTTGGAAAAGATAAGATAGAAGATATGATAAGAGAAGATATAGTTTAAAATTGAGAGGATATGAAAGATTTTTGAAAAAGATAGATTTAGATTTTGAAAAAGATAAAGTGGAGGTTTTGAAAAAGATATTGATGAGTTGAAAAGATAGATTTGTAAAAAAAAGTTTTGAAAAGAGTTGGATTGAATTTGCAAAGAGGCCTGCTGCTAATGGATTAAAATACATTTGATATTTTTTTAGGGTAGGGTTTTTAGAAATTATGGAATTTAGAAATCAAGGTTCTTAACATGCTTATGTAAGAAATCATGAATTGAAGTATGAAAATCAAGATTTAGAATGAAAAAATTTGAATAAAAATGAGTTTTGCCTCCTCCCTGCCATCCTGGCGTTTGAACGCCCAAACACTGCCTGTTTTGGGCGTTCAACGCCCAAATGCTGCCCTCCTGGGCGTTCAACGCCCAGCTGCTGCCATTACTGGCGTTCAACGCCCAGTGGGTGCCCATTTCTGGCGTTGAACGCCCATATTGCTACCATTACTGGCGTTTTCTTGCCAGTGAGCTCTTTTTCTCTGTTTTGTGTGCCGAGTCCTTCTGTAACTCTGTGGACTTATACAAATGATTCCTCACCTTAGTGTCAGTGAACTTTATATAAACAAATAAAAATAAAAATAGGGCAAAATGCTTAGAGGATTGTTGCCCCATGGCTGGGTTCCCTCCCAGCAAGCGCTTCTTTATTGTCTTTAGCTGGACCTTGCTGAGCTTTTAATCTAGCTTCAGCCTTGAGCATTCTTGCTCAATGTTGCCTTCAAGATAATGCTTGATTCTCTGTCCATTGACAATGAACTTCTTATCAGAATCAATATCTTGAAGCTCCACATAACCATATGGTGATACACTTGTAATCACGTATGGTCCCCTCCACCGGGATTTCAGTTTCCCGGGGAATAGCCTGAGTCTAGAGTTAAACAACAGAACCTTCTGTCCTGGTTCAAAGATTCTAGATGACAGCTTTCTGTCATGCCACTTTTTTTATTTTTCTTTATAAAGCTTGGCATTTTCGAAAGCTGTGAATCTGAATTCCTCTAGCTCATTTAGCTGGAGCAATCGTTTTTCTCCTGCTAATTTGGCATCAAAGTTTAGAAATCTGGTTGCCCAGTAGGCCTTATGTTCCAGCTCCATGGGCAGGTGACATGCCTTGCCATACACGAGTTGGTATGGAGAGGTCCCTATAAGGGTCTTGAATGCTGTTCTGTAAGCCCACAGAGCATCATCCAAGCTCCGTGCCCAATCCTTTCTACGGGTATTTACTGTCCGTTCCAGGATTCTCTTTAATTCTCTGTTAGAGACTTCAGCTTGCGCATTAGTTTGTGGATGATATGGAG
Organism: Arachis hypogaea; assembly: GCF_003086295.3. NCBI lineage: Eukaryota > Viridiplantae > Streptophyta > Magnoliopsida > Fabales > Fabaceae > Arachis > Arachis hypogaea. The sequence goes on along the minus strand of NC_092053.1, from coordinate 29,957,552 downwards.
TAGCCACCTTATGGCGAATTACATACCGAACCATGGCAGAGTAAAGCCGTTTATTGCAGAAGTGAGTGCCCCCATCACTGATTAGTACTCTCGGGACACCAAACCTGCTAAAGATATGTTTCTGGAGGAACTTCAGCACTGTTTTAGTATCATTGGTAGGTGTGGCAATGGTCTAAACCCATTTTGATACATAGTCAACTGCCACCAGAATATAGGTGTTTGAGTATGATGGTGGGAAAGGTCCCATGAAGTCAATTCCCCATACATCAAACAACTCAATTTCCAAGATTCCTTGTTGAGGCATGACGTAACCATGAGGCAGATTACCAGCTCTTTGGCAACTGTCACAGTTACGTACAAACTCTCGGGAATCTTTATAGAGTGTGGGCCAATAGAAGCCACATTGGAGGACCTTGGTGGCTGTTCGCTCACCTCTGAAATGGCCTCCATATTGTGATCCATGGCAATGCCATAGGATCCTTTGTGCTTCTTCTCTAGGCACACACCTACGAATTATTCCGTCTGCACATCTCTTAAAGAGATAGGGTTCATCCCATAAGTAGTACTTTGCATCAGTAATTAGTTTCTTCTTTTGTATCCTGTTGTACTCCTTGGGTATGAACCTTGCAGCTTTATAGTTTGCAATATCGGCAAACCATGGTGTTTCCTGAATGGCAAATAAATTCTCATCCGGAAAAGTCTCAGAGATCTCAAGAGAGGGGAGGGGCGTCCCTTCTACTGGCTCTATCCAGGACAGATGATCAGCTACTTGGTTCTCTGTCCCATTTCTGTCTCTTATTTCTATATCAAACTCTTGCAGAAGCAACACCCATCTGATGAGCCTGGGTTTTGAATCCTGCTTTGTGAATAGATATTTAAGAGCAGCATGATCAGTATACACAATCACTTTTGATCCTACTAAGTATGATCTGAACTTGTCAATGGCGTAAACCACTGCAAGTAATTCTTTTTCTGTGGTTGTGTAATTTTTTTGGGCATCATTTAAAACGCGACTAGCATAATAAATGACATGCAGAAGCTTGTCATGCCTCTGTCCCAATACTGCACCAATGGCGTGATCACTGGCATCACACATTAGCTCAAATGGTAACGTCCAGTCTGGTGCAGAAATGACTGGTGCTGTGACCAGCTTAGCTTTCAGCGTTTCAAACGCCTGCAGGCACTCTGTGTCAAACACAAATGGTGTGTCAGCAGCTAGCAGATTGCTTAGAGGTTTTGCGATTTTTGAAAAATCCTTTATAAACCTCCTATAGAATCCTGCATGCCCCAGAAAGCTTCTGATTGCCTTAACATTGGCAGGTGGTGGTAATTTTTCAATTACCTCTATTTTTGCTTGATCCACCTCTATTCCCTTGTTTGAGATTTTATGCCCAAGAACAATTCCTTCAGTCACCATGAAGTGACACTTTTCCCAGTTTAAAACTAGGTTGGTCTCTTGGCATCTTTTCAGAACAAGTTTCAGGTGATCAAGACATGAGCTGAATGAGTCTCCATATACTGAGAAGTCATCCATGAAGACTTCCAGAAATTTTTCCACCATATCAGAGAAAATAGAGAGCATGCATCTCTGGAAGGTTGCAGGCGCATTACATAGCCCAAATGGCATCCTTCTATAAGCAAACACTCCAGATGGACATGTGAATATTGTTTTCTCTTGATCCTGGGGATCTACTTCAATCTGGTTGTAGCCTGAGTAGCCATCCAAAAAGCAGTAATAATCATGACCTGCTAGTCTTTCTAGCATCTGGTCTATGAATGGTAAAGGAAAATGATCCTTTCTGGTGGCTGTATTGAGCCTTCTGTAGTCAATACACATGCGCCACCCTGTAACTGTTCTTGTAGGAACCAGTTCATTTTTTTTCATTATGAATCACTGTCATGCCTCCCTTTTTTGGGACGACTTGGACAGGGCTCACCCAGGGGCTATCAGAAATAGGATAAATAATCCCAGCCTCTAGTAATTTGGTGACCTCTTTCTACACCACTTCTTTCATGGCTGGATTTAGCCGCCTCTGTGGTTGAACCACTGGTTTGGCATTATCCTCCAATAAGATTTTGTGCATGCATCTAGCTGGGCTTATGCCCTTAAGGTCACCTATAGACCACCCAAGAGCTGTCTTGTGTGTCCTTAGCACTTGAATAAGTGCCTCCTCTTCCTGTGAATTTAAAGCAGAGCTTATGATCACTGGAAAAGTGTCACCTTCTCCCAGAAACGCCTATTTCAAGGATGGTGGTAATGGCTTGAGCTCGGGTTTAGGAGGTTTTTCCTTTTCCAGAGGAAATTTCAGAGGCTCTTTCATGTCCTCTGAATCCTCTAAATCAGGCTGAACATCTTTAAAGATGTTTTCCAACTCTGATTCAAGATTCTCAGCCATGTTGATCTCTTCTACCAAAGAGTCAATAAGATCAACTTTGATGCAGTCTTTTGATGTGTCTGGATGCTGCATGGCTTTGACAGCGTTCAACTTGAATTCATCATCATTGACTCTCAGGGTTATTTCCCCCTGTTGGACGTCAATGAGGGATCGTCCAGTTGCTAGGAAGGGTCTTCCTAGAATGAGAGTAGCACTCTTGTGCTCCTCCATTTCCAGCACAACAAAGTCAGTGGGAAAGGCGAATGGCCCAACTCTGACAATCATGTCTTCAATCACGCCTGATGGGTATTTAGTGGAACCATCAGCACGTTGGAGACATATCCGGGTTGGTTTAACTTCTTCAGTTAAGCCAAGCTTTCTGATAGTGGATGCAGGTATTAGGTTGATGCTTGCCCCAAGATCGCATAAAGCTGTCTTGGTGCAATTACCTTCTAATATGCATGGTATCAGAAAACTCCCAGGGTCTTTAAGCTTTTCAGGAAAGCTCTTCAGAATGACTGCACTGTATTCTTCAGTGAGGATAACTCTTTCTGTTTCTCTCCAATCCTTTTTATGACTCAAGATCTCTTTCATGAACTTGGCATAAGAAGGTATTTGCTCAAGTGCTTCTGCAAAAGGAATCTTTATTTCAAGAGTCCTGAGATAATCTGCAAAGCGAGCAAATTGCTTATCCTGCTCCTCTTTCTGGAGTTTTTTTAGGATAAGGTATCTTGGCTTTATATTCTTCAACCTTAGTTGTTGTAGGTTTATTGCCTACAGAAGTGGTTGAAGAAGCCTTTTTAGAGGGGTTGCTTTCAGCATTTGTGTGTGTCTGATCCCTCACTGGCAATTGAGTGCCAGAGTTAGAGACTGGAGTAATGTTAGATGCCAACTCCTTCTCTGTTCCTGGCGTCTGAACGCCAGAATTGTGCCCATTTTGGGCGTTCAGCACCAGATCCTGCCCATTTTGGGCGTTGAACGCCAATCCTGCTTTGTTTCTGGCATTGAACGCCAGTTTTGGCCATGGTCTGGGCGTTCAGCGCCAGCCTTCCACCAATTTTCTGGCGTTTTAGCGCCAGAATTTTTTTTCCCTGGGCTCTTACTGTCCTCAGGTGAATCTTGGGTGGTTTGCTCATTTCTTGGCTTTTTGCTGCCTTGAGGTGGGTTATTTAATGTTTTCCCACTTCTTAATTGAACTGCTTGGCATTCTTCTGTCATTTGTCTTGATAGCTGTTGCTTTGTTTGCCTAAACTGTTCTTCCATATGTATATTTGCCATTCTTGTCTCTTGCAGCCTATCTTTAAATTCGGCTAGCTGCCTTGTTAGAAAGTCCAACTGCTGATTGAATTCAGCAGCTTGTTTTACAGGACTGAGTTCAGCAGTTGCTGTCTTAACCTCTTCTTTCATGGAAGGGTCACTGCTTAGGTACAGATGCTGATTCTTGGCAACTGTATCAATGAGCTCTTGAGCCTCTTTAATTGTCTTTCTCATGTGGATAGATCCACCAGCTGAGTAATCAAGAGACATCTGAGCTCCTTCTGCAAGCCCATAATAGAAGATGTCTAACTGAACCCACTCTGAAAACATTTCAGAGGGGCATTTTTGTAGCATCTCTCTGTATCTCTCCCAGGCATCATAAAGAGATTCATTATCTCCTTGTTTAAAGCCTTGGATGTCCAGCCTTAGCTGTGTCATCCGTTTTGGGAGAAAGTATTGATTCAGGAATTTTTCTGTCAGCTGTTTCCATGTCCTTATGCTGGCCTTAGGTTGGTTATTCAACCACCTCTTAGCTTGATCTTTTACAGCAAATGGAAACAGTAATTGTCTGTAGACATCCTGATCTATTTCTTTATCATGTACTGTGTCAGCAATATGTAGAAACTGTGCCAGAAACTCTGTAGGTTCTTCCTGTGGAAGACCGGAATACTGGCAACTTTGCTGCACCATGATAATGAGCTGAGGATTCAACTCAAAGCTACTGACTCCAATGGAGGGTATGCAGATACTACTCCCATATGAAGCAGTAGAGGGGTTAGAATATGACCCCAGAGTCCTCCTGGACTGTTCATTTCCGCTTAGGTCCATGATGGAGAAAGGGAGATGATATAAAAATTATTTTTATTTATTTATTTATTTATTTCAAAATCAAAATAAATCAAAATAAAATAAATAAAAATGAGTGAAAGATTTTCGAAAAAGTGAGGAGAGAGAAAGTGGTTAAGAGATTTTGAAAAGGATATGATGATTTTTGAAAAAGGTTTTAAATTTTGAAATAAAAATCTAAATTTTAGAAATAGATTTCGAAAAAGATGCTTTAAAATAGAGAGAAAAGATATTTTTGAATTTTAAGAAGAGAGAGAAAAATAATAAGATAGCACAAGATTTAAAATTTTTAGATCTAATGCTCCTTGTTTTCGAAAATTTTTGGAGGAAGAACACTAAGGAACACCAAACTTAAAAATTTTAAGATCAAGACACAAGGAAAACTCACGAACACTTTGAAGACTCACAAGAACACAAGAACATGAAGGAAGAACACCAAACTTAAAATTTTTAGAAAACCAAACTAAAATTTTTGAAAAACACAGAAAAATCAACAAGAAAACACCAAACTTAAAGTTTGGCACAGGATTTAATAGAGAAATTATTTTTGAAAATATTTTAAAAAGAAAATAAGGATTCTAAAATTTTCACATGACAATAATAAGAGACTCTAAACAAAAAAAAGGAATTTTTCCTAATCTAAGCAACAAAATAAACCGTTAGTTGTCCAAACACGAACAATCCCCGGCAACGGCGTCAAAAACTTGGTGCACGAATTGTGAATCACACTTTCACAACGCGTACCACTAACCAGCAAGTGCACTGGGTCGTCCAAGTAATACCTTACGTGAGTAAGGGTCGAATCCCACGGAGATTGTTGGTTTGAAGCAATCTATGGTTATCTTGTGATTCTTAGTCAGGAAGTCAATTATATTTATCAGTTGGATTGCGAATAAACAAGAGAGCATGGATTAAAGGTTACTTGTTGTGCAGTAATGGAGAATATGTTGGAGTTTTGGAGATGCTTTGCGTTCTGAATCTCTGCTTTCCTCTGTCTTCTGATTCATGCATGCACGTCCTCCTATGGCAAATTGTGTGTTGGTGGATCACCGTTGTCAATGGCTACCATCCATCCTTCCAGTGAAAATGGTCCGGATGCGCTGTCACCGGACGGCTAATCATCTGCAGGTTCTCAATCATACCGGAATAGGATTTACTATCCTTTTGCGTCTGTCACTACGCCCAGCACTCACGAGTTTGAAGCACGTCACAGTCATTCAATCCCAGAGTCCTACTCGGAATACCACAGACAAGGTTTAGACTTTCCGGACTCTCATGAATGCCGCCATCAATCTAGCTTATACCACGAAGATTCTGGTTGAGAGATCTAAGAGATACTCATTCAATCTAAGGTAGAACGGAAGTGGTTGTCAGGCACGCGTTCATAGGGAATGATGATGATTGTCACGTTCATCACATTCAGGGTGAAGTGCGAATAAATATCTTAGATAGGAACACGCATGTTGAATAGAAAACAGAAATACTTGCATTAATTCATCGAGGCACAGCAGAGCTCCTCACCCCCAACAATGGAGTTTAGAGACTCATGCCGTCAGAGAATACAAAGTTCAGATCTAAAAATGTCATGAGATACAAAATAAGTCTCTAAAAGTTGTTTAAATACTAAACTAGTAGCCTAGGTTTACAGAAAATGAGTAAACCATAACAGATGGTATAGAGATCCACTTCTGGGGCCCACTTGGTGTGTGCTGGGGCTGAGACTTAAGCAATTCACGTGCATAAGGCCATTTTGGGCGTTCAACGCCAGGTTTGGACCCATTTCTGGCGTTGAACTCCAACTTTTAATCCTTTTCTGGCGCTGGACGCCAGAATTGGGCAGAGAACTGGCATTGAACGCCAGTTTACGTCGTCTATCATTGAGCAAAGTATGGACTATTATATATTGCTGGAAAGCCCTGGATGTCTACTTTCCAACGCAATTGGAAGCACGCCATTTCAAGTTCTCTAGCTCGAGAAAATCCATTTTAAATGCAGGGAGGTCAGAATCCAACAGCATCAGCAGTCCTTTTTCAGCCTGAATCAGATTTTTGCTCAGCTCCCTCAATTTCAGCCAGAAAAATACCTGAAATTACAGAAAAATACACAACTCATAGTAAAGTCCAGAAATATGAATTTTTCCTAAAAACTAATGAAAATAAACTAAAAACTAACTAAAACATACTAAAAGCTATATGAAATTAACCCCAAAAAGCGTATAAAATATCCGCTCATCACAACACCAAACTTAAACTGTTGCTTGTCCTCAAGCAACTAGACAAATAAAATAGAAGACTAATAGGTTGAGAAGCAATAATATCTCAGAGTTCTTGAGTGAAGCTCAGATTCTAATTAGATGAGCGGGACTAGTAGCTTTTTGCTTCCGAACAGTTTTGGCATCTCACTTTATCCATTGAAGCTCAGAGTGATTGGCATCTATAAGAACTTAGAATTCAGATAATGTTATTGATTCTTCTATTTCAGTATGATGATTCTTGAACACAACTATTTCATGAGTCTTGGCCGTGGCCCTAAGCACTTTGTTTCCAGTATGACCACCGGATACATAAATGCCACAGACACATAATTGGGTGAACCCTTTGGATTGTGAGTCAGCTTTGCTAAAGTCCCCAATTAGAGGTGTCCAGAGTTCTTAAGCACACTCTTCTTTCTGCTTTGGACCTTGACTTTAACCGCTCAGTCTCAAGTTTTCACTTGACACCTTCACGCCAAAAGCACATGGTTAGGGACAGCTCGGTTTAGCCGCTTAGGCCAGGATTTTATTCCCTTAGGCCCTCCTATCCACTGATGCTCAAAGCCTTGGGATCCTTTTTATTACCCTTGCCTTTTGATTTTAAGGGCTATTGGCTTTTTCTGCTTTTTTTTTGTTGCTTTTTCTTGCTTCAAGAATCATTTTTATGATTTTTCAGATTATCAATAACATGTCTCATGTTCACCATTCTTTCAAGAGCCAACATATTTAACAGTCTTAAACAACAAATTCAAAAGACATATGCACTGTTCAAGCATTCATTCAGAAGACAGAAAGCATTGCCACCACATTTAATTAATTAGAATTTCTCTTATTAAAACTCAAAATTTTATTGCCTCTTATTCAAAAGATCTACTACTTTATTCATGTTTGCTGATGATGAGAAAAATAAACTATAGCTTAATTGGAGAAAAAAATCAAAATAGACACTAGTTACTACTATATGACTCCTAAGGTAAACTTCTATAAGGACACTATCACAGAGTTAAGGCAGAAATTGGAAATTAACAACCTTTATTCTGGGAGAACGGGGGTTCCTCTGATCTTTGGGGTGCTTGGTCCTGCAAGAGATAACTTCTGGCGCTTCAAGTCCCTTAAGTCACGCCCTTGCTCTTCTTGTTCTTTAAACATATAGGTAAGAATTTGACTGTGTTCCTTCTGTTCTTTTATGATTTGTTCCATAGCTTCCCGTATCTTGGTAACAGACGTCTCAAGATACTCCCAATATTCAGATTGAGGGATTTCTGGGAGAAATTCCTGCGTTTTCTTCTTGATGGGATCATCCTGTGCTTGTTGTTTTTCCATTGATGCCTTGGTTATTGGCTTCTCAACTGAGATGTACTCAGTTATTCCCATCCTTACTCCAGCATCCTTGCAGAGTAGCGATATCACGCTTGGATAAGCCAACCTGGCTTCTTTAGAATTTTTGTTAGCAATTTTGTAGAGTTCGGATGAGATCAGCTGATGAACTTCCACTTCTTTTCCCATCATGATGCAATGGATCATCACTGCTCTTTTAACTATGACTTCAGAACGGTTGCTGGTAGGCAACAGAGAATGCCCAATGAAGTCCAGCCATCCTCTGGCGACTGGTTTGAGATCTTCTCTCTTGAGTTGATTTGGGACACCCTTTGTGTTGGTGGTCCACCTGGCTCCAGGGATACATATGTCCTCTAGAATCTTATCCAGGCCCTTGTCTGTTCTCATCATTCTCCTGTTGAAGGAGTCTGGATCATCTTTCAGCTGAGGTAGCTTTAAGATCTCTCTGATCTTGTCAGGGGTGGTATGAACAATCTTTCCTCTGACCATGGTCCGATATTCATAGAAAGCAGTTCCAGATAGTTTTTGCTTGTCAGTCTGCCACATATTAGCATAAAACTCCTGGATCATATTCCTTCCCACTTTCATTTCAGGATTAGCTAGGACTTCCCAGTTCCTGATTCGAATTTGCTCCTGGATCTCTGGATATTCATCTTCCTTCAGATCGAATCTAACTTCCGGGATCACTGATCTCAGACCCATTATTTTATTATAATGGTCTGAATGTTCTTTAGATAAGAACTTCCCTTGATTCCAAAGTGGTTTTGGAACGCTCTCTTTCTTGCCTCTTGGAGTGGGTTGTTTTCCTTTGGGAGCCATGATCTTAGTGATCGCGAATAAACACACTAAACTTAGAGGTTTGATTGTCCTCAAGCAAAAGAAAAGAAAGGAGAGGGAGAGAGGGAGAGCTAGGTGCAATTGTTGATGGGAGGGGAGGGAGGCCAAACTCAAATTTATAGGGAGGGAGGGTGGGTTTTTTGAAAAAGAAGAGATAAAGATATGATAAAAAGATTTATTTGGAAAAGATAAGATAGAAGATATGATAAGAGAAGATATAGTTTAAAATTGAGAGGATATAAAAGATTTTTGAAAAAGATAGATTTAGATTTTGAAAAAGATAAAGTGGAGGTTTTGAAAAAGATATTGATGAGTTGAAAAGATAGATTTGTAAAAAAAAGTTTTGAAAAGAGTTGGATTGAATTTGCAAAGAGGCCTGCTGCTAATGGATTAAAATACATTTGATATTTTTTTAGGGTAGGGTTTTTAGAAATTATGGAATTTAGAAATCAAGGTTCTTAACATGCTTATGTAAGAAATCATGAATTGAAGTATGAAAATCAATATTTAGAATGAAAAAATTTGAATAAAAATGAGTTTTGCCTCCTCCCTGCCATCCTGGCGTTTGAACGCCCAAACACTGCCTGTTTTGGGCGTTCAACGCCCAAATGCTGCTCTCCTGGGCGTTCAGCGCCCAGATGCTGCCATTACTGGCGTTCAACGCCCAGTGGGTGCCCATTTCTGGCGTTGAACGCCCATATTGCTACCATTACTGGCGTTTTCTTGCCAGTGAGCTCTTTTTCTCTGTTTTTTGTGCCGAGTCCTTCTGTAACTCTGTGGACTTATACAAATGATTTCTCACCTTAGTGTCAGTGAACTTTATATAAACAAATAAAAATAAAAATAGGGCAAAATGCTTAGAGGATTGTTGCCCCATGGCTGGGTTGCCTCCCAGCAAGCGCTTCTTTATTGTCTTTAGCTGGACCTTGCTGAGCTTTTAATCTAGCTTCAGCCTTGAGCATTCTTGCTCAATGTTGCCTTCAAGATAATGCTTGATTCTCTGTCCATTGACAATGAACTTCTTATCAGAATCAATATCTTGAAGCTCCACATAACCATATGGTGATACACTTGTAATCACGTATGGTCCCCTCCACCGGGATTTCAGTTTCCTGGGGAATAGCCAGAGTCTAGAGTTAAACAACAGAACCTTCTGTCCTGGTTCAAAGATTCTAGATGACAGCTTTCTGTCATGCCACTTTTTTTATTTTTCTTTATAAAGCTTGGCATTTTCGAAAGCCACGAATCTGAATTCCTCTAGCTCATTTAGCTGGAGCAATCGTTTTTCTCCTGCTAATTTAGCATCAAAGTTTAGGAATCTGGTTGCCCAGTAGGCCTTATGTTCCAGCTCCATGGGCAGGTGACATGCCTTACCATACACGAGTTGGTATGGAGAGGTCCTTATAGGGGTTTTGAATGCTGTTCTGTAAGCCCACAGAGCATCATCCAAGCTCCGTGCCCAATCCTTTCTACGGGTATTTACTGTCCGTTCCAGGATTCTCTTTAATTCTCTGTTAGAGACTTCAACTTGCCCATTAGTTTGTGGATGATATGGAGTAGCCACCTTATGGCGAATTCCATACCGAACCATGGCAGAGTAAAGCTGTTTATTGCAAAAGTGAGTGCCCCCATCACTGATTAGTACTCTCGGGACACCAAACCTGCTAAAGATATGTTTCTGGAGGAACTTCAGCGCTGTTTTAGTATCATTGGTGGGTGTGGCAATGGCCTCAACCCATTTTGATACATAGTCAACTGCCACCAGAATATAGGTGTTTGAGTATGATGGTGGGAAAGGTCCCATGAAGTCAATTCCCCATACATCAAACAACTCAATTTCCAAGATTCCTTGTTGAGGCATGGCGTAACCATGAGGCAGATTACCAGCTCTTTGGCAACTGTCACAGTTACGTACAAACTCTCGGGAATCTTTATAGAGTGTGGGCCAATAGAAGCCACATTGGAGGACCTTGGTGGCTGTTCGCTCACCTCCGAAATGGCCTCCATATTGTGATCCATGGCAATGCCATAGGATCCTTTGTGCTTCTTCTCTAGGCACACACCTACGGATTATTCCGTCTGCACATCTCTTAAAGAGATAGGGTTCATCCCATAAGTAGTACTTTGCATCAGTAATTAGTTTCTTCTTTTGTATCCTGTTGTACTCCTTGGGTATGAACCTTGCAGCTTTATAGTTTGCAATATCGGCAAACCATGGTGTTTCCTGAATGGCAAATAAATGCTCATCCGGAAAAGTCTCAGAGATCTCAAGAGAGGGGAGGGGCGTCCCTTCTACTGGCTCTATCCGGGACAGATGATCAGCTACTTGGTTCTCTGTCCCTTTTCTGTCTCTTATTTCTATATCAAACTCTTGCAGAAGCAACACCCATCTGATGAGCCTGGGTTTTGAATCCTGCTTTGTGAATAGATATTTAAGAGCAGCATGATCAGTATACACAATCACTTTTGATCCTACTAAGTATGATCTGAACTTGTCAAAGGCGTAAACCACTGCAAGTAATTCTTTTTCTGTGGTTGTGTAATTTTTTTGGGCATCATTTAAAACGCGACTAGCATAATAAATGACATGCAGAAGCTTGTCATGCCTCTGTCCAATACTGCACCAATGGCGTGATCACTGGCATCACACATTAGCTCAAATGGTAACGTCCAGTCTGGTGCAGAAATGACTGGTGCTGTGACAGCTTAGCTTTCAGCGTTTCAAACGCCTACAGGCACTCTGTGTCAAACACAAATGGTGTGTCAGCAGCTAGCAGATTGCTTAGAGGTTTTGCGATTTTTGAAAATCCTTTATAAACTCCTATAGAATCCTGCATGCCCAGAAAGCTTCTGATTGCCTTAACATTGGCAGGTGGTGGTAATTTTTCATTACCTCTATTTTTGCTTGATCCACCTCTATTCCTTGTATGAGATTTATGCCCAAGAACAATTCTTCAGTCACCATGAAGTGACATTTCCCAGTTTAAACTAGGTTGGTCTCTTGGCATCTTTTCAGAACAAGTTTCAGGTGATCAAGACAGGAGCTGAATGAGTTCTATACTGGAAGTCATCCATGAAGATCAGATTTTTCCACATAAGAGAAAATAGAGAGCATGCATCTCTGGAAGGTTGCAGGCGCATTACATAGCCCAAATGGCATCCTTCTATAAGCAAACACTCCAGATGGACATGTGAATGCTGTTTTCTCTTGATCCTGGGGATCTACTTCAATCTGGTTGTAGCCTGAGTAGCCATCCAAAAGCAGTAATAATCATGACCTGCTAGTCTTTCTAGCATCTGGTCTATGAATGGTAAAGGAAAATGATCCTTTCTGGTGGCTGTATTGAGCCTTCTGTAGTCAATACACATGCGCCACCCTGTAACTGTTCTTATAGGAACCAGTTCATTTTTTTTCATTATGAATCACTGTCATGCCTCCCTTTTTTGGGACGACTTGGACAGGGCTCACCCAGGGGCTATCAGAAATAGGATAAATAATCCAGCCTCTAGTAATTTGGTGACCTCTTTCTGCACACTTCTTTCATGGCTGGATTTAGCCGCCTCTGTGGTTGAACCACTGGTTTGGCATTATCCTCCAATAAGATTTTGTGCATGCATCTAGCTGGGCTTATGCCCTTAAGGTCACCTATGGACCACCCAAGAGCTGTCTTGTGTGTTCTTAGCACTTGAATAAGTGCCTCCTCTTCCAGTGAATTTAAAGCAGAGCTTATGATCACTGGAAAAGTGTCACCTTCTCCCAGAAACGCATATTTCAAGGATGGTGGTAATGGCTTGAGCTCGGTTTAGGAGGTTTTTCCTCTTCCAGAGGAAATTTCAGAGGCTCTTTCATGTCCTCTGAATCCTCTAAATCAGGCTGAACATCTTTAAAGATGTTTTCCAACTCTGATTCAAGACTCTCAGCCATGTTGATCTCTTCTACCAAAGAGTCAATAAGATCAACTTTCATGCAGTCTTTTGATGTGTCTGGATGCTGCATGGCTTTGACAGCGTTCAACTTGAATTCATCATCATTGACTCTCAGGGTTATTTCCCCCTGTTGGACGTCATGAGGGATCGTCCAGTTGCTAGGAAGGGTCTTCCTAGAATGAGAGTAGCACTCTTGTGCTCCTCCATTTCCAGCACAACAAAGTAAGTGGGAAAGGCGAATGGCCAACTCTGACAATCATGTCTTCAATCATGCCTGATGGGTATTTAGTGGAACCATCAGCACGTTGGAGACATATCGGGTTGGTTTAACTTCTTCAGTTAAGCCAAGCTTTCTGATAGTGGATGCAGGTATTAGGTTGATGCTTGCCCCAAGATCGCATAAAGCTGTCTTGGTGCAATTACCTTCTAATATGCATGGTATCAGAAAACTCCCAGGGTCTTTAAGCTTTCAAGAAAGCTCTTCAGAATGACTGCACTGCATTCTTCAGTGAGGAGAACTCTTTCTGTTTCTCTCCAATCTTTTTATGACTCAAGATCTTTTTCATGAACTTGGCATAAGAAGGTATTTGCTCAGTGCTTCTGCAAAAGGAATCTTTATTTCAAGAGTCCTGAGATAATCTGCAAAGCGAGCAAATTGCTTATCCTGCTCCTCTTTCCGGAGTTTTTGAGGATAAGGTATCTTGGCTTTATATTCTTCAACCTTAGTTGTTGTAGGTTTATTGCCTACAGAAGTGGTTGAAGATGCCTTTTTAGAGGGGTTGCTTTCAGTATTTGTGTGTGTCTGATCCCTCACTGGCAATTGAGTGCCAGAGTTAGAGACTGGAGTAATGTTTAGATGCCAACTCCTTCTCTGTTCCTGGCGTCTGAACGCCAGAATTGTGCCCATTTTGGGCGTTTCAGCGCCAATCCTGCCCATTTTGGGTGTTCAACGCCAGATCCTTGCCCATTTCTGGCGTTGAACGCCAATCCTGCTTTGTTTCTGGCATTGAACGCCAGTTTTGGCCATGGTCTGGGCGTTCAGCGCAGCCTTCCACCATTTTCTGGCGTTTTAGCGCCAGAATTTTTTTTCCCTGGGCTCTTACTGTCCTCAGGTGAATCTTGGGTGGTTTGCTCATTTCTTGGCTTTTTGCTGCCTTGAGGTGGGTTATTTAATGTTTTCCCACTTCTTAATTGAACTGCTTGGCATTCTTCTGTTATTTGTCTTGATAGCTGTTGCTTTGTTTGCCTAAACTGTTCTTCCATATGTATATTTGCCATTCTTGTCTCTTGCAGCCTATCTTTAAATTCGGCTAGCTGCCTTGTTAGAAAGTCCAACTGCTTATTGAATTCAGCAACTTGTTTTACAGGACTGAGTTCAGCAGTTGCTGTCTTAACCTCTTCTTTCATGGAAGGGTCACTGCTTAGGTACAGATGCTGATTCTTGGCAACTGTATCAATGAGCTCTTGAGCCTCTTCAATTGTCTTTCACATGTGGATAGATCCACCAGCTGAGTAATCAAGAGACATCTGAGCTCCTTCTGCAAGCCCATAATAGAAGATGTCTAACTGAACCCACTCTGAAAACATTTCAGAGGGGTATTTTCGTAGCATCTCTCTGTATCTCTCCCAGGCATCATAAAGAGATTCATTATCTCCTTGTTTAAATCCTTGGATGTCCAGCTTAGCTGTGTCATCCGTTTTGGGGAAAGTATTGATTCAGGAATTTTTCTGTCAGCTGTTTCCATGTCCTTATGCTGGCCTTAGGTTGGTTATTCAACACCTCTTAGCTTGATCTTTTATAGCAAATGAAAATAGTAATAGTCTGTAGACATCCTGATCTATTTCTTTATCATGTACTGTGTCAGCAATCTGTAGAAACTGTGCTAGAAACTCTGTAGGTTCTTCCTGTGGAAGACCGGAATACTGGCACTTTGCTGCACCATGATAATGAGCTGAGGATTCAACTCAAAGCTACTGACTCCAATGGAGGGTATGCAGATACTACTCCCATATGAAGTAGTAGAGGGGTTAGAATATGACCCAGAGTCCTCCTGGACTGTTCATTTCCGCTTAGGTCCATGATGGAGAAAGGGAGATGATATAAAAATTATTTTTATTTATTTACTTATTTATTTTGAAATCAAAATAAATCAAAATAAAATAAATAAAAATGAGTGAAGGATTTTCGAAAAAGTGAGGAGAGAGAAAGTGGTTAAGAGATTTTGAAAAGGATATGATGATTTTTGACAAAAGGTTTTTAAATTTTGAAATAAAAATCTAAACTTTAGAAATAGATTTCGAAAAACATGCTTTAAAATAGAGAGAAAAGATATTTTTGAATTTTAAGAAGAGAGAGAAAAACAATAAGATACCACAAGATTTAAAATTTTTAGATCTAATGCTCCTTGTTTTCGGAAAATTTTTGGAGGAAAACACTAAGGAACACCAAACTTAAAAATTTTAAGATCAAGACACAAGGAAAACTCACGAACACTTTGAAAGACTCACAAGAACACAAGAACATGAAGGAAGAACACAAACTTAAATTTTTAGAAAACCAAACTAAAATTTTTGAAAAACACAGAAAAATCAACAAGAAAACACCAAACTTAAAGTTTGGCACAGGATTTAATAGAGAAATTATTTTTGAAAATATTTTAAAAAGAAAATAAGGATTCTAAAATTTTCACACGACAATAATAAGAGACTCTAAACAAAAAAAAAGGAATTTTTCCTAATCTAAGCAACAAAATAAACCGTTAGTTGTCCAAACACGAAACATCCCGGCAACGGCGTCAAAAACTTGGTGCACGAATTGTGAATCACACTTTTCACACGCGTACACTAACCAGCAAGTGCACTGGGTCGTCCAAGTAATACCTTACGTGAGTAAGGGTCGAATCCACGGAGATTGTTGGTTTGAAGCAATCTATGGTTATCTTGTGATTCTTAGTCAGGAAGTCAATTATATTTATAGTTGGATTGCGAATAAACAAGAGAGCATGGATTAAAGGTTACTTGTTGTGCAGTAATGGAGAATATGTTGGAGTTTTGGAGATGCTTTGCGTTCTGAATCTCTACTTTCCTCTGTCTTCTGATTCATGCATGCACGTCCTCCTATGGCAAATTGTGTGTTGGTGGATCACCGTTGTCAATGGCTACCATCCATCCTTCCAGTGAAAATGGTCGGATGCGCTGTCACCGCACGGCTAATCATCTGCAGGTTCTCAATCATACCGGAATAGGATTTACTATCTTTTGCGTCTGTCATACGCCCAGCACTCACGAGTTTGAAGCACGTCACAGTCATTCAATCCAGAGTCCTACTCGGAATACCACAGACAAGGTTTAGACTTTCCGGACTCTCATGAATGCCGCCATCAATCTAGCTTATACCACGAAGATTCTGGTTGAGAAATCTAAGAGATACTCATTCAATCTAAGGTAGAACGGAAGTGGTTGTCAGGCAGCGTTCATAGGGAATGATGATGATTGTCACGTTCATCACATTCAGGGTGAAGTGCGAATAAATATCTTAGATAGGAACACGCATGTTGAATAGAAAACAGAAATACTTGCATTAATTAATCGGCACAGCAGAGCTCCTCACCCCAACAATGGAGTTTAGAGACTCATTCCATCAGAGAATACAAAGTTCAGATTAAAAATGTCATGAGATACAAAATAAGTCTCTAAAGTTGTTTAAATACTAAACTAGTAGCCTAGGTTTACAGAAAATGAGTAAACCATAACAGATGGTATAGAGATCCACTTCTGGGGCCCATTGGTGTGTGCTGGGGCTGAGACTTAAGCAATTCACGTGTATAAGGCCATTTTGGGTGTTCAACACCAGGTTTGGATCCATTTCTGGCGTTGAACTCAACTTTTAATCCTTTTCTGGCGCTGGACGCCAGAATTGGGCGAGATGGGTTGAATGCCGTTTACGTCGTCTATCCTTGAGCAAGTATGGAATATTATATATTGCTGGAAACCTGATGTTATTTCCAAGCAATTGGAAGCACGATTTCGAGTTTGTAGCTCCAGAAATCATTTTGAGTGCAGGGAGGTCAGAATCCAACAGCATAGCAGTCCTTTTTCAGCTGAATCAGATTTTTGCTAGCTCCCTCAATTTCGCCAAAAATACTGAAATTACAGAAAAATACAAACTCATAGTAAAGTCCAGAAAATGATTTTTCCTAAAAACTAATGAAAATAAAACTAAAAACTAACTAAAACATACTAAAAGCTATATGAAATTAACCCAAAGCGTATAAAATATCCGCATACCTTACCTAGTAAGGATAACTAAGAACAACTTCAATTATCAATTATCTGAGAGTATGCAACAGATAGGTTCCAACTAATCTATCCCGTCAAGACTTTTATTTAAATTTCTTAATTTTTCCAATTTAATTTCCTTTATTCATCAAACTTTGAAACATCTGATTAATAAATAGCACACCTTTCTGCAACTCGTTGGGAGATGATGGGATTCATATCCCAGTATTTTAAATTTTAATTTTTTTGTACAACCTTCTAATGATAAGCGAATTCTGTTGGTTAAGACTATACTTGTAACGCGTATTTTATAACAATTCTTGACTCGCAATTTCCGCCACGTCAATTTTTGGCGCCGTTGCCGGGGAGTGGAAATAGAGTGCTAAAGTTATTAATTGGAATTTATTTATTTGTATTTTATTTTATCTTGCTACTATGAGCTGCTTGTTTCCTTTCGCTAGATGACGCGTTCACTTCCTGATCCAAGCTTGCCAGTATTCGATCCTGAGATTAAAAGAACTATTTCACGAATAAGGCAAGCTCGGCTTCGGTTAGTCCTCTCTGAGGGCGGATCAAAAACGTCATTTGAGGAAGAAATCAGCCCCCGTTCTACTGATTCAGTTGATTTACGTGTAGGTGACATGGCAGAACCTAGGAGAGTTACTATCCAGGAGGCTGGAGCCCCTGATTTTACAATGCAACCGTTTCAAGCGCATCACCCAGCGGTGGCTACAGACTTTGAAATAAAGACTGCACTGCTCAATTTGATGCCCAAGTTTCATGGCTTACCTGCTCAAGAGCCTATCAAGCAC